>NC_141756.1:19407000-19708500 GCF_982258835.1 Parasteatoda tepidariorum | reverse complement strand
TGGCACCCAACCATGTACTTGTTTGTCTAAATTTAAGACTTAGGAGAAAATATTTTGCAGCATTCTTAATTTTTATTTTATACCTCATAACTTTTAAAATTTTTATTTTAAAAATGGTGTTTTAACACTTAAGAGTCACTACCATATTTTTTTATTACCAGATATCTCTGAATATATTTTATTCTAAAATAGCTTTCTTTTTTATTCAATAATATTCTACTCAAAATTAACTTTTTGTAATTTTTTTAGAATTTTCTTATGTAAAATGTGTCTTAAAATTTATTTTGTTTATAATTTATTAAATAGTACTTAGATGGCTTAAAGTTTAACATGAAATGTCTTGATTACAAAAATATGAAAAAGGAAAAAAAAGAGTAGTATTAATACATTAAACATAAAACCAACTTACTCATTTTCGGCAACTTCTTTTGTGAAATTTAGTCCGCTCGGAAATAGAGACAAAATATGATGCAAAATCCTAAATAAAAAATAAAAAATCCATTATTTATTTTCAGAATTACTCAAAGTAAAGAATTACTTTTTTTAATTTGATCAAAAAAAAAAAAAAATTGTTATACTCTTTCTCTTTTTTCTTCTTCTTTAAACAAGAAAATTAAAAACTTTAAATTTTTTTTCAATTATTGAATTTTTATTTGTTAAAAGTAATCATAATAGTTCAAAAGGAAGATATCAATGTAATAATTAATTAGTAATAAATATTGATTTAGTAATAGTATTTGACCAAGATTTTATTTTCCTAACTATTAAGATAGAGAGATGCGGTGATTGAAAAATATTGATGCTGTTTTTGTAGTTGAAACTATGTGGTTACATGCTTTATAGTAAACAAACCGTATAATTGAACTAAATTCAGATAATCTAGAAAAATAAAAATGAAAATTAAGAAAAGAATATATAAAAATCATGATTTTTTTTAATTGTTTACATCGTTGCGGATTTTTTCCCTCTCTTTATGGAAAACTTCCCGTTGAGTTTTTAGTTAATATCATTGAATAAATAATTTATGCATAACTAAATATTTTGTATGCATAAGTATCCTTCCGATTTTACTTTCTCCATTAATTTGGGAATAAAAAATGAGTAATAAATTTACAAGTTCCCTTATAAAAATATTCGAGATAAAAGTTGTTAAAGTTGTTTTAAAAAGGAAAGCATCATCTATTTCGTACTGTAGGCCTATTTATTTCGAGAACGAGTTGTGCTAATTTAGTACGAAAGGACACTTTTAAGTACAAATGAATGTCTGGTCATTCTCATAAAACTAAGAAAATTTATAAACAATCCTCTTCATTGTTTGAAAATTTTAATTTATCCCAGAAACTGTCAAGTAGATGCAAAACTATTTAAAAATTAAAGTTAAAGTAACTAAATAAACTAAATAACTGAAGCAATTGAATGCGTTGTTGATTTCATAAAATAATTAACTAATTAATTAAAAAATAATATCTTACGTTTTCTTTTTCATCTGCGCGCTTTCTTTTACGTTGACGTTTACTAGCCTGAAAGAAAAACAAGTGTTAAGTGACAATTATACAAGATTTTTTTCAAAGAAAAAGTAATTTTAAATGTAAAATATTTTTTTTCCAAATATCTTCAAGGTATTATTGAAACTGATTTTTAAAAAATAAGATCAAAAGTATATATATTTATTTAAAAAAGTATTATAATTATTTTTTTAAAAGTATTTCAATTTTTATGTGTAAAATTTATTTTCAAGAAAGCAGTTTTAAATGAATTACACAAGGGAACTAATTCTTTGAACCATTTAAACAAATACTTCATCTTTACTGATTTTGGTGTGGGGTTTCCTAATTTGAAACTTGATTTGATTTTAAACCTATATTTTTAATGACATTTTCAGCCTACTTTTGTCGGCTTTGTACAAAATTGAAAACGTTACAATTAACATGGGGTCACATAAATGTTCAGCAAACTTCCGGGAGTGTTATCAGGATAAAAACTGAATAAAAGCCCATTCCCGAAAACGGTCACGGTATGCGGCGAAAGGAGCAACCCCTATTATTATCTGTTCATAAGCATACGAGGAAACAGTACATATTAGAGAAACCGCCCCTAGCCGCACATGATGACATTTCCAGACAATGTCATCATGTGCGAGTAATGTAATTTCATTTTCTAATTTTATGTGTTATGTAATTTTAATCCTGATCATGGGCCCTAAACCTGCTAGAAATTCATATAAACCCTTGTTACATATAACGCGTTAAAACTTGAACATTACGACAAAACATAGACTAAAATGTAGTTAAGAAAAAAAATGAACCGATTGCCGATTTAAAATAAGCTAGGTGAAGGAATACAAAATCTGTTTAATAAATCTCCCGCAACTGAAAAAACGAAACATTTGTTTCCGATTATAATTAAGAAAAAAGTTTGCTAGAGTATCTTAACAAAATTATTTATTATTTGATAGAAAGTCAGTATTAAATTATCAAAAACAAGAAAATCGAGTGTATATGTTGTGTAAGAATGATTTTTTTAAAAAATAAACTGTAGCTTAATGATAGGTATAGGTATTTACCATAGCATCAATAAAGTAAAATATAGATTTTGAATTTTCTATGCACACACATATATTCATATACACTTAAATATATACAATGGTGAAACACTGCTGCTTGAAATTATCTATATTTCACCTAAATCAGTGAAAAATGTATGTTTTTCAATATGAGGGGAAAATTTTTTTAATACTTGTTGAGCTAATAACAAGTACTAAAACTTTTTTATTAATCATTGATTTTTTAATATTTATCACGCTATAAATATATTTGCTAATCTACTAAACCAATTCATTGTCAGTAATGTTATCATTTTAAATTCAGTTCTATACAGTTATCTTTTGACAATTCTTACAAAACCAAAGCATAATTATAAAAAATTTTATAATCATGTCGCGCACTTACATTAAAAAAATATGAAATAATTTTTTTAACTTACCGATTTGGTCGACTGTTCAGCATTTGGTTGGCTGGTCAGCTCAAATACTTCCGGTTTCTCAACTAATTTCTAAAAAAAAAACAAAAAAAAAAAAAAAAAAAAAAAAAAAAAAACGTGAATACATATTATTAACATATTTATATATTTTTATATACATATTTATATTTTATCATCAGTATCAAAGCACTTTTTTAAAAAATATTTGTGACTCCAAAGCGTCTTTAGCGCTGTGACAGGTGTTCTTAAAGTATGTATTAAAGATCAAGGACTATCTTGCATGTGAAAGCAAAATGGATAAGTCTTTTCTATTATTATTTGAAATGCATGTCTTCATTGCTGAATTATACTGTCCAAACACAATCAAATTCACTTAAAATTTATGTACAGTGATGTTACCATTTTAAATTCAGTTCTATACAGATATCTTTTGACAATTCTTACAAAACTAAAACATAACTATAAAAAAATATATAATCATCTCATGCACTTACATTAAAAAATATGAAATAATTTTTTTAACTTACCGATTTGGTCGACTGTTCAGCATTTGGTTGGCTGGTCAGCTCAACTACTTCCGGTTTTTCAGCAAATTTCTAAAAAAATAAGTTAATACATATTATTAACATATTTATATTTTTTTATATACCTATTTATATTTTATCATCAGTACGAAAACACTTTTTTTAAAAAATTCGTCACTCCAATGCGTCTTTAACGCTGTGACAGAGGCGTTCTTAAAGTATGTAATAAAGATCAAGGACTACCTTGCATGTAAAAAAAAATGGATAAGTTTTTTCTATTATTATTATTTGAAATGCATGTCTTAATTGCTGAATTGTACTTTCCAAAACATAATCAGATTCACTTAAAATTTATGCACAGCAATGTCATCATTTTAAATTCAGTTCTATACAGTTATCTTTTGACAATTCTTACAAAACCAAAGCATAACTATAAAAAATTATATAATCATCTCATGCACTTACATTAAAAAATATGAAATAATTTTTTTAACTTACCGATTTGGTCGACTGTTCAGCATTTGGTTGGCTGGTCAGCTCAACTACTTCCGGTTTTTCAGCAAATTTCTAAAAAAAAAAGTTAATACATATTATTAACATATTTATATTTTTTTATATACCTATTTATATTTTATCATCAGTACGAAAACACTATTTTTTAAAAATTCGTGACTCCAATGCGTCTTTTACGCTGTGACAGAGGCGTTCTTAAAGTATGTAATAAAGATCAAGGACTATCTTGCATGTAAAAAAAAAAATGGATAAGTTTTTTCTGTTATTATTATTTGAAATGCATGTCTTAATTGCTGAATTGTACTTTCCAAAACATAATCAGATTCACTTAAAATTTATGCACAGTAATGTCATCATTTTAAATTCAGTTCTATACAGTTATCTTTTGACAATTCTTACAAAACCAAAGCATAACTATAAAAAATAATATAATCATCTCATGCACTTACATTAAAAAATATGAAATAATTTTTTTAACTTACCGATTTGGTCGACTGTTCAGCATTTGGTTGGCTGGTCAGCTCAACTACTTCCGGTTTTTCAGCAAATTTCTAAAAAAAAAAAAGTTAATACATATTATTAACATATTTATATTTTTTTATATACCTATTTATATTTTATCATCAGTACGAAAACACTTTTTTTTAAAAATTCGTGACTCCAGTGCGTCTTTAACGCTGTGACAGAGGCGTTCTTAAAGTATGTAATAAAGATCAAGTACTATCTTGCATGTAAAAAAAAATGGATAAGTTTTTTCTATTATTATTATTTGAAATGCATGTCTTAATTGCTGAATTGTACTTTCCAAAACATAATCAGATTCACTTAAAATTTATGCACAGTAATGTCATCATTTTAAATTCAGTTCTATACAGTTATCTTTTGACAATTCTTACAAAACCAAAGCATAACTATAAAAAATTATATAATCATCTCATGCACTTACATTAAAAAATATGAAATAATTTTTTTAACTTACCGATTTGGTCGACTGTTCAGCATTTGGTTGACTGGTCAGCTCAACTACTTCCGGTTTTTCAGCAAATTTCTAAAAAAAAAAAGTTAATACATATTATTAACATATTTATATTTTTTTATATACCTATTTATATTTTATCATCAGTACGAAAACACTTTTTTTTAAAAATTCGTGACTCCAATGCGTCATTTACGCTGTGACAGAGGCGTTCTTAAAGTATGTAATAAAGATCAAGGACTATCTTGCATGTAAAAAAAAAAAATGGATAAGTTTTTTCTGTTATTATTATTTGAAATGCATGTCTTAATTGCTGAATTGTACTTTCCAAAACATAATCAGATTCACTTAAAATTTATGCACAGTAATGTCATCATTTTAAATTCAGTTCTATACAGTTATCTTTTGACAATTCTAACAAAACCAAAGCATAACTATAAAAAATAATATAATCATCTCATGCACTTACATTAAAAAATATGAAATAATTTTTTTAACTTACCGATTTGGTCGACTGTTCAGCATTTGGTTGGCTGGTCAGCTCAACTACTTCCGGTTTTTCAGCAAATTTCTAAAAAAAAAAGTTAATACATATTATTAACATATTTATATTTTTTTATATACCTATTTATATTTTATCATCAGTACGAAAACACTATTTTTTAAAAATTCGTGACTCCAATGCGTCTTTTACGCTGTGACAGAGGCGTTCTTAAAGTATGTAATAAAGATCAAGGACTATCTTGCATGTAAAAAAAAAAATTGGTAAGTTTTTTCTGTTATTATTATTTGAAATGCATGTCTTAATTGCTGAATTGTACTTTCCAAAACATAATCAGATTCACTTAAAATTTATGCACAGTAATGTCATCATTTTAAATTCAGTTCTATACAGTTATCTTTCGACAATTCTTACAAAACCAAAGCATAACTATAAAAAAGAATATAATCATCTCATGCACTTACATTAAAAAATATGAAATAATTTTTTTAACTTACCGATTTGGTCGACTGTTCAGCATTTGGTTGGCTGGTCAGCTCAACTACTTCCGGTTTTTCAGCAAATTTCTAAAAAAAAAAAAGTTAATACATATTATTAACATATTTATATTTTTTTATATACCTATTTATATTTTATCATCAGTACGAAAACACTTTTTTTTAAAAATTCGTGACTCCAATGCGTCTTTTACGTTGTGACAGAGGCGTTCTTAAAGTATGTAATAAAGATCAAGGACTATCTTGCATGTAAAAAAAAAATGGATAAGTTTTTTCTATTATTATTATTTGAAATGCATGTCTTAATTGCTGAATTGTACTTTCCAAAACATAATCAGATTCACTTAAAATTTATGCACAGTAATGTCATCATTTTAAATTCAGTTCTATACAGTTATCTTTTGACAATTCTTACAAAACCAAAGCATAACTATAAAAAATAATATAATCATCTCATGCACTTACATTAAAAAATATGAAATAATTTTTTTAACTTACCGATTTGGTCGACTGTTCAGCATTTGGTTGGCTGGTCAGCTCAACTACTTCCGGTTTTTCAGCAAATTTCTAAAAAAAATAGTTAATACATATTATTAACATATTTATATTTTTTTATATACCTATTTATATTTTACCATCAGTACGAAAACACCTTTTTTAAAAAATTCGTGACTCCAATGCGTCTTTAACGCTGTGACAGAGGCGTTCTTAAAGTATGTAATAAAGATCAAGGACTATCTTGCATGTAAAAAAAAATGGATAAGTTTTTTCTATTATTATTATTTGAAATGCATGTCTTAATTGCTGAATTGTACTTTCCAAAACATAATCAGATTCACTTAAAATTTATGCACAGTAATGTCATCATTTTAAATTCAGTTCTATACAGTTATCTTTTGACAATTCTTACAAAACCAAAGCATAACTATAAAAATAATATAATCATCTCATGCACTTACATTAAAAAATATGAAATAATTTTTTTAACTTACCGATTTGGTCGACTGTTCAGCATTTGGTTGGCTGGTCAGCTCAACTACTTCCGGTTTTTCAGCAAATTTCTAAAAAAAAAAAAAGTTAATACATATTATTAACATATTTATATTTTTTTATATACCTATTTATATTTTATCATCAGTACGAAAACACTTTTTTTAAAAAAATTCGTGACTCCAATGCGTCTTTAACGCTGTGACAGAGGCGTTCTTAATGTATGTAATAAAGATCAAGGACTATCTTGCATGTAAAAAAAAATGGATAAGTTTTTTCTATTATTATTATTTGAAATGCATGTATTAATTGCTGAATTGTACTTTCCAAAACATAATCAGATTCACTTAAAATTTATGCACAGTAATGTCACCATTTTAAATTCAGTTCTATACAGTTATCTTTTGACAATTCTTACAAAACCAAAGCATAACTATAAAAAATAATATAATCATCTAATGCACTTACATTAAAAAATATGAAATAATTTTTTTAACTTACCGATTTGGTCGACTGTTCAGCATTTGGTTGGCTGGTCAGCTCAACTACTTCCGGTTTTTCAGCAAATTTCTAAAAATAAAAATAAAAAGCGTTAATACATACTATTAACATATTTATATATTTTTATTTACATATTTATATTTTATCATCTGTATTAAAACACTTTTCTTTTAAAATTTGTGACTCAAATGCGTCTTTAACGCTGTGAGAGGTGTTCTTAATGTATGTAATAAAGATCAAAGACTATCTTGCATGCTAAAAAAATGGATAAGTCATTTGTATTATTATTATTTGAAAGCATGTCTTAATTGCTGAATAGTACTTTCTAAACATAATCACATTTACTTAAAATTTGATCAGATAAAGAATAAACGCTAAATTCTTTAAATAGTAATTGTTCTGAAACAGCTTTTAGTTCATTATTTAAAATTAAACATTCCGAGCAAGATATCTTAAGCACAAAGGAACTTTAAAAAATGCTTAAAAAGAGAGAGAAATGAAGCTCACCTTCTCATTGCTGGTTACCTCGATTTACATACCAACATCCATAAAATTAAAAAGCACTTCGTCCAAAGGAAAATCAACCTATCAAAGAGTTGAATAAAATGTATTCTTGTTTAATAAATAGACATCTTGTTGAACCTAAGTTTTAGTCTCTAAAGGTGCATTTTGTTTTAGTTTTTTAGACTTATATTAAACTTATCAAGTTTTCAATATGAGGTACAGTTTTTTTTTAATGCTTGTTGACCAATTCATTGTCAGTAATGTCATCATGTTAAAATTAGTTTAAAAACTAATCTCTTGACAATTCATGTAAAACCAAACTATAAAAAGTATAGAAAAATCTCATGCTTTTTTACGTTATTAAATCTGAGGGATTTTTTTTTCTTCTAAATATCACAGCTTTTAAAAATCTTTGATTAAATATGTGTTCGGAATAATTGAAAAAATCATTAGAAATACGTTTGAACCTTCTCACTTGGGGCTCATTTCAATTAAATAAATAAGAGAAAATTATGTCAATAATATATTTTAAACTTACCGACTTGGTGGGCATCTCAGTATCCGTTAACTTCTTTAAAAGAGTTCCTTGTTCCGTTACAACTTTCTAAATAAAGAAAAAATATTTATCAGATGATAATCAGCACTTTCAAAATGAAAAAATAATTAAAAAATGTTCATACAAAAATTAAAATATCTCGCTCAATTCAAGAAATATTGAAATATTTAGAGTTGAATAAAAGATTCAAATTAATTCAATTCAATATTATTTCAAAAATATATTAATATTGAATTACTTAGAGTTAAATAAAGGATTTAAAATGCTTTATGATTTTGCTCTATTTAGAAACTTTGAATATTAAAACTAAATCATAACTATCCATTCGAAAAGTTTTGAAATGTTTAGAACATAATAGAAGATTTAAATCGCGTTAAAATATTATTTATGTTTCTATTAGAATTTTTACAAGCTAATTCCAGAGAAAGACAGTAAGTATAACAATATTTTATTTTATAACCGTCTTTAAACAGCCGATCCACTTTTTAGGTTTACGACTACTAATGTTCAACTCCGAAGACTACGAGAAGCTTCCACAGTTAGCCTGACGGCAAAGAAATTCTAACCCATGATCCGTCTACCACTGAGGCTATTTCATGTCAATATTGTGGTCGGTGCAAGCTGGATGCGGAATTTGTGTTGACAGCCATCGATGGGATTCGAACCCGTGTCACCTCATTTGAAGGCGAACGCTCTGCCCCTCAGTAATAGTGGCTCAAGTATGACAATATTGCCAAAAATAGGGAAAAGTAAAATAATATAATTTTATTCATTTTTAAATGAAAAGTAGAAAAATAACTAAATTTTGCTAAATAGCAGCATTGTTTTTAAAATTTATTGACTAAAGATACCTCTCGATCATTTCGTATTCTGCACAGCTCTGAATAAAGCGGGTCTTTCAAAACTTCCTATAAAAAGATAAACATTTATATAAATATAGATCAATAAATAGAAAATAAATAAAATAACAATTTAAAAAAAAAGTTTTTTTTTTCTTTTTTAAGAAAATTAAAAAATAATTGTATTTGTGCCAGATAAAATTTTAAAACAGTAGGAAGATTCAGTTTCCTAACTTTCAAAAATAAAAAAGTTTCTGATTGATAGTTCATTCAATTGATCGGAAACATGATATTAAAAGAAGTTTTTTTTTATAATGTATGTATTTTATTTAGTGATAATCATGCCGATATGTTTTCCCTGTAAGAAATTCAGGATCAAATTACGGTAAAATGTATTGGATTAAAGGTGCTTTTTAACGTAACATTCATTTTCGCGAAAACAGGTTATGGAAGAAAATCTGATAACCCGTAATTACTAACAGCCATAATCATCGTAAAATAGCTGAATAACTGTAATAAAATAAAAATTACAGTAAAATTTACGATATAAATGGATCTTGTGATAGAAAAATTTTACGGATGATGTATCCAAAAAGCTGAAACTATAGCCATAGTTTCATCTCAAATATCTTACAGTGTTGTTGCAGTGGCCCGGGAAGACTAAAACTTTCATTGTCACTGGACAAGTAAAGATTTGAGAAATCTAGCTAGTTGTGAAATGTTCGAAACTTTGAGTTCTTGATTTCACTTTCCAAATAGGAATATATACAATAATAACAAAACTTTCAAACAAGACAATATATTTTAAATATTAAAATTTCGTGAAAAAAGTTTTTTGAAACAATACTTACATAATACTTGTCTGATTTCCTCATTTTCTTTTGAATTTCTGTTAGAATCTGTAAAATATGCGTTAATATTCGTATTAATAATTAATTAGGAAATAAAATAAAGTGAATAGTCAGTCTTTCAGAATATAAAATAAATAATACTTACGTAATTTTCTGTACTGTTATAAAGATCCACTTCCATGCGATTAATTTCCTAAATAAGCACATAAAAATAAAAAATAAAGTAAATTACTCAATGTTATTGTTAATTCAAGATAATAAATATATATCATTTAACGGATAAAATTTTAAGTAAATGAATTTAGTTTGTGAAACTCATACTGTTTAACATACTATATTGAAAAAAATTTTTTTATAGCCTATTGAAAATCGAAATATATTCTTAACAGTCCTCTTTACCGTCGATCGAACTCAACTGTCAAAGAGGTAGAGACGGAGAGGAAAAATTCTAAACAAAAATTTAGTAAAACAATTGTTGAAAAATTGTTAAATAATAAACACTTATATATTTTTAAATTTTTTATAAATATCTTTGCTTTGAACAATTTAAGTTAAAAGAATTTTTCAGCTGCAACAAACCGCTTTTAATCTGTTTAAACTGTGAAAAAAATTAATTTTCTAAAAATCTAAAAACCGACAATTGTATAGTTTTAAGCTACAGACTAAACACCACAAATTTTATATTTTTATTGTTTTAAAGTTTTGTGGAAAGTTCTATAAAAGTTTTGAAAATTATAAAGCGCTATTTCTTCCAATCTTCTAATATATATATTTCAAATATATATATATATATATATTTCAAAACACCAGAAGTTTCATCCAACCTATGGTTAATGTTTTCAATATAGTTATAGTAATATAGTAAATAACAAGTATCTCCAGCTCTTGACTTGCTTGACTTCCGGTTAGAAAGTTAGCAGCTGCTTACTACAGCTTATTCTGTGAGACTATAATTTCAAATAGATAATTTTGTTTTCAATAAAAAGAAATGAATTATATGATTTCTGAGCACAAATCAACTTTTTTTCATAAGTTATTAAAAATATTAAGTAATTCTGGAGAGTTAAATATGAAAATTTTTATTAGTTATTTACGGATATACTATTAAAAAATATGCCGTGGTTGCTAGATTTGGAATGAACTCGCTTTTTTTACGGCAGTCCTGATTTGATCTTTTTTAACTACCTGTTCGCTTTTTTTTAACTGCCTGTTTCTTAACTGCCTGTGTTTTATTACTGCCTGTTCGCGTTGCAAGACGCGTACTATCTTACATTTGTGTTAGCATATCGTTCCAGATGCGAGACTAAGCTCATTTTGCAAATTATCATTTATGTTGAAATTTTTAAAGTTGGTATAGTGGTGACAAGGTAATAAGTGCTTTAAAACGATTCTTTTTTTCAAATGATAATTCTTCAAATGTTAAGGTACACAGCAAGAGGCAATTCAAGTTTAAGACTTAGTACTCTCTGTAAACACAAATTATAAATTATGTAACAAGTACTATGTATGCAAGAAATACTACGCAAGAAAGTCTCAAAGCACAATGATTATGTTGTGAGCCAAATGCTCTCAAAATACACCAGGAAATTTACCCGAAAGTATAGGCAGTAAAGAGCCTGCAGCTCTCTCTAGTGTAGAAAGCACCATCCATCCCCACCTCCTTTACTGGATTAATCACTTATTAACAACAACCACCACAACATAATTACATATTTATATTTCAAAAAGTTGATACTTACATAAGCTTCCTGAATCTTCGAAACGTTCCGAGATGAATCATTAAACACTTCGGATTTCTGAAAAAAGGCAACTAATTAGAAATCTTTAAAGGGTTAGTTTATGAAAAAAAAAAAGTCTTTTCCCAAATTAATCGATAAAAAATGTAGTTTATATAAACTAAGGAGTAGTTAAGGAGAAGAGTCATTTTTGAAAGAAAAGTTAATACTCCACGTAAGCAAACTTGTTTCGTATCTCTTAGTTAATTTGTATAAAAAGTGCGAAAGATTTAATTAATTGAATACGATCATATTTACGTAATCTAAGAAATGTTAAAAGATACGAAAGTACTAAAGATATACGCTGTAAGAATTTTCTTTCTGAAAATACGGTAAAATAACCGGTAGCAGTCTGTTCATCTGAATACCCATATTGTTTATAGGTAGGAACATTTTTTACCTTAGCTATTTTGAAACCGTTTGCAACTGGTATGGTTAAAAAAGCATGAGTACAGAACTATATGGTTTTGTGACCATTCACTACTGGTATAGTTTCCGAACCAAAAAATGAAAACAAAGCGGATACTGTAGGTGCTGCGCTATTAGAATAAAATGAGGAAACAGTAGGAATAATAAAAATAAATCTAATACTGCTTTATAGAATAATAAAAAAAATAATTAATAGAATCAGATTAATAATAATTCGTAATAATAATAAGTAATAATAATAATTTACAATAATTAATAACTAAGCACTTTAAAATGCTATGATCTAAAATTTTACGAGTAAAATGCTTACACAATCGATTTCAGGAGATGAATCATTCAATGTAGATGTTGAACTCGACTAATGAAATAAATAGAAAGAAAAATATCTCTCGTTAAAAACATTATCACAAAATGAACTGAAATGTTATTCATATAAAATAATATAATTTGACTTCCTTCGCAAATATATTTTTCAAGAAAAAATATAAAATTAAAATTATTTTTCATTTATTTTAAATCGTATTTAATTCCATGAAAGAATAATACTCGCAAATTTCTTTACTGGAGATGTATCTTCCAAATAATAAAGACACTCATTTTTACTCATATTGATTCACTCATTCACACTCATATAAATTCACTTTAAAAGAATTCAAAATTAGAAAAATTTAAAAATAATAAAAAGGAAAAAATTTTAAAAAATAAAATAACATTTTTAAGATTTTTCTCTAGAAAAGGGTCAGAATTAATCAATAATTTTTTAAATTTTATATTCCCCAAGAAATATATTGAAAATTACAAAAGATCTTCATCTTCTCTATATTCCTGGACATTGAATAAGGTTTTAACAAATTAAAACCAGTTTGATTGCCTGATGAAATTTGTTGATAATTTCTGAGATTCGTGTTTCCCATTCCAATCAATATTCATCGAGAATCAAACATGACTTTTTGTTCCAAATATCGCATTCTACTATATCGATTCGTTAGATTCTTAAAACATGGAATGAATTTCGACTCCCTTGTTATCAATGACTCCAAATATATAATATAAAAACAATAGGAAAACCCATCTCGGATATAAAAACAATAAAAAGGAAGAAGTTCTATTAATTTAATTTAAACAAATTTTCATTATTTATGTAAAATCACATAAAATGTTTCTTGAAGGATATCCCTTGCAATGAGGAACTTTCTTAATGTTTAGAAGGGGAAAAAAAAGATAAGTTGAAAGCAACTTACCTGTTGAGAACTGGAAATCTCTAGTTTGATGGCAAAAGTTGTTCCATCATAAGTAACTTCCTATAAAAAAGAGTATCAATATTTATTAATGCTGTAAAATATATGACTCTCTAAATCACAGACTTATAATCTATATCAGTGTTTACCTGTCATAAAAACTCTATCACGATATTCAAGTCTTAGATAGCTTTGAAATTCATGCAACAATATTTTTAAAGATGGAAAACGATAACTAATATTTGTTTACAAGAGCTGAATATTGTTTTAATTTATGAAAAAACAAAACAAAAGGAAACAACAACAATATAATGATCAGCTCTTCATATATATTTTACGGACATGACTTTTATCTCTTTTAGTCTTTCACTTCTTTTTAAAATTTACATTTAATTTTAAATTTGATCTCTTGACGCTTTGATACTTAACACTAATTGTTTTAAACGTTCATTGCTGCATTCTCTTTCGTTTGCCCGACTCTGAGGATTTATAACCCACGATGCGCTGAACACTGAATATATTAAGCGTCCCTGAATAATTTTCCCTGAAATAGTTTATTTAATATTTTAAATAGAAATTTAAAGCACTAAATATTTTTAATGGGTTACTAAAATTAAGCTCGCCTTTAAAACAAATTTTTTTTTTTGCGAAAAAGTCACTAAAATGATCCTATTGCGCATGCAAATATTTTTTGTTAGTAAACAAAAAAAAATAATGAATAAAAAAACTTTAACAGTGAAAAAGTAAATGAAAAATTTGACTATAATATTGCATAAAATTGACAAAATAAGAATTGTTTGAAAAAATTAGAGCGAATATATTTCTGAAATTGCGCTAGCTTTTCAAACGAAATGTTTTTGGGATAAATCCATGATATTGGTCCTATTGCGCATGCAAATATTTGTCTTTAGTTAACGAATAAAAATAGTGAATAAATAAAATTTATGCATTGAGAAAGAAAATTGAAAATTTGATAATCGGATTTTATTGAAAGCTGACTGTAATTATTGTTTGAATGGATGAAAAGCGATCTCAATGATGCTAAAAAATTCTCTAAAATTCCAGAATAACAATAACTATATTTTACTTTCTTGTTACGGGAAATGATGCATGAGTTAAAATATAGTGCTGATTAGAATAAATATCTAATGCAAAGTTCCTGGAGAAAAAGTAATGTAAATCTATAACAGTACAATATATAGATAATTGTAGTACATTTAATTGTAGTTTAAGGCTATTAAATTAAAATAATTTAATAGCCTTAAACTACAATTAAATGTACTACAATTATCTATATATTGTCCACATTAAAAGGACTTCAATAAATAAAACAATAATTCTTCAATAAATTTTATATATTCTCGATACTACTTAAAACATATAATTTCAATATTTATTTAACCATAAACTAAAATTAAATGCAATTTTTTCTTTTATTGTTCTTATTAATTAGAGAGGAAAGAAATTTTTTGTTGCGCTTATAAAACTTTTAAATTCATAACTAAAAGTAATAGAATATGACCTATCCATTTTAGATACTAGTGGAAAATAAATAACTAAATAACCATAAAGTAAATTTCAATGCAATATTTTCGATTTTTTGTTCATATTAAATGGACTGGAATAAATAATGTTTGTCGTGATTATTGAATATTTTTAATTTATAACTAAAAATAATAGAATATGATTTATTCATTCTAGATATTATATATAATTTAAAAAATATTTAGCTATTAATTGAAGTTAAATGCAGTTTTTTGATTTATCGTTGATATTAAATGGACAGAAATAAAATAAAAAAATTTGTGTGTATTAAATTTCCCTGCTTGTAATTAAAAATAGTAATCGAATTATTTTCTGAAAATATTAAAACATTTGAAAATTTTCTAATGAGTTAAAAAAATAAATTTCTGCATTTTTGGATGAAAAAAAATGCCAATAATTTCTCAATATTTAAAAAGGCAATGATTTAAGATGAAGAGATAGAATAAGATAACATAGATTTTTGTCTATAAACGAAGTTTACTCTTCCTTTTTAGCTGTAATTAATTTGTTTAAATGCACAAGCAAAGAATAAACTAATTATTATGTCTATTTTTAAAAGCAACTTTCACGCAAAAGTCCTGATTTAGAGAAATCTTTAACAAATGGATTTCTTAATAAATTAAAACTAAAATTTTTTAGAATGTTTAATAAAAAATGATTTAAAATGTCTTTTATATTTAAGGCTTTCCTTACTATTTATCAGTAATACTTACTGAAACTATTATGAACTAATTAATAAAAATCTATGTTTCCTAGAAATATGAAAAAGAAATCATGACAATTCTGATTCCATTAAAAAAAAGAAAAAAAGAGGAGCAGGAAAGAAAAAGAAATGGCGAAATAGCTAACGTTAATAATTTTTTCATAATTATTTTTTCAACGTAAAAGCATTTTATTTTAGAAGAAATAGTGGTTTAAATACATAATTAACAAAACAAAATTATTTTTTGCTAATAAAGTAAAATAAAAACATGTTATGTACCTGTTGATGCCTAGGAGCCATCTCACAATTAACGCGTGTTTTAATTATGGATAAAATGGTTAGGAAAAAAACTAATGTAAATGAGAAGTCTAATAACGAACACGACAAAATATATCCTCTGGTGGGACTGACTACTGAACAAATACCCCTTTTCACCCACCTCTCCCCCAAACTGCCCCCTCTGGTGGCTAACTTGTCAGCATTTCGAAATAAAAAGAATATTCAGCATTTTGAAATTTAAAATATATCATCAAACATCTGGCAATTTTTCACAAACCAAACCATATTTCAACAATACCGGTTTTTTAATTCCCTCTTTCAGTTTTTAAACCTTTTTACCAGCTTTCGATTCGATTTAACGAAAATGACGTTTTCATCAATTGTTTTAGACAAAAAAAAAAAAAATTAATAATAATAATAATAATAATAAAAAATAAAAAATAAATGAATAAAAAAAAATAAAAAACAGTTAAAAAAAATTTTTTTTTTTTCAGTTTAGTATAAATTATTTTATTAAGAAAATATGTTAATTCTTTTAATGGCAATTTTGAAGGATTAACACTAAGCACGGAAATGAGCGAAAAATTTTCAATTATCATTGTTAATTACAATATTAATATTTTTTTTAATTTCTTTTTCAAACGAAGTGTAACTACTTTAAAAAGATTTCTTCCCTTCATTGATAAGAAATTTTTTATACCCAAGAGTTGCGATTTAGCTGATATAGGTAGAATTAGTCATTTAAATTCGAGTTTAATAAAACAATCTTTTATACAGTGAATTCGCGATAACTCGAATCTGATAGGACTGACGAAAAACTTCAACGTATCGGAAGTTCGACTTACCGTTAGTTTCGGTTTTGAACTTTCAAAATATTGTCGGATTATTTAATTAATGCTTATTAATTACAAATCTTTTAATTGCTTACAATATTTAAGATCATTTTTCTGACAAGCCATTTACGATAAGACTGTTTGAAGCACTTTATGATACCCTGGTCCATCGGCTGCAACTTTGCTGTTGTGTTTGGCGGGAGAAACTGCAAGTTTACTGCTTTCAAATTAGATAGATCACTATATGCTGTGCATTTATTCATAAAGAGTATCACTTTCTTTTTTTAGCGAAGAATTTCCGATCCAATTTTCTTACATAGTCTTCAAATAAAACTGATGTCATCCAAAACTTTTTGTTAGACTTGTAATCCAAAGGATACGTTTTTACATTCTTGAAACATCGGGGATTTCGTTTTTTTCCGATAACAAGTAAGGGCAATTTCTCTGTCCCAGACGCATTTCCTCCAACTAGGACAGTCAAACGTTCCTTGCTCATTTTACCCCCTGAGCAGTTTTCATCCTTAAACATCATAGTCTTATTTGGAAGACATTTAAAAAATAAACCCATTTCATCAATATTGAAAATATCATTTTTACTGTATCCTTGAAGTAAATTTGGTAACGTTTCATTTAACCACTGTTCACATACTTCAAAAGGGACAGCTTTAGCTTCTCCATGAAGAGTGCGAAAGACATTGTGCGTGTGTTGCAAAGGAAGGGGCAAGATATCAGCTCCTAGGTTTTTTTTCTTGCTTTAAGAGATCCAAAAAAAAAAAAATCGAGTTAAAGGGAGTAAAACTCGAGTAATCGAGAATAATTAACATGAAATTGAAGATAAAAGGGTCGGGGCCTCATAAAAAAATCGAGTTATTGTAATATTCGAGTTATCGTATTTCGAGTTATAGCGAATTGACTGTATTTATCAAATGTAATACTGTCTAATTTTTTTAGTTTAACTAAAATAGCTGCACACTTTCTGCCAGCTTCTAACTTTCTTTAACGAAATAATGTTAAATAAACTTTATAATTGTTAATTTCGAAAGAAAATAGAGCGAGAAAAAATACGGCCAAAACTTATGCTCTATGGGAACACTCTCGGGAAAATTCATATGAAATTTCTCAGTAATTTTTAACGAAGCACTTTAATGATTTTGGTAAAATTAACAATAAAATATTCTTTCATAATATATGATAAAATTTAGTAAATGTGATAACATTCAGTAATTTTATTATGATACCCTACGGCATGGCATTAAACTATTTATTCGGTTAAATTTACTTTTCTGTTTTGCATTTTCTACTAAATGTGTGGTAATCAGAACTTTTATTTATAAAACCAAAATTTCTAGCAAAACCATTACTATGTAAATGGAGAAATACCCTAATTAATGGTTTAAATACATTTGTTGATTTTCCTCATCGAAATTATTCTTTTCATTTATTCATACATATGTCCACCATAAATGCCACTACAAAATAGTGCGGTAATTTTACCTGATTTTTTTCCACGTAATATTAAGTTTCAGAATTTAAAAGGATTATTCTAATGGTTAAAGAGCATAAAAAATAATTAGGATTAAAATTTGTTTTTAAAAAAAGTTTTAGAATTGACTAGGTTAAAACTTCACAAAAGTGAATTGTAATCGGGATGAATAATTGGAATTACTAGTAAAGACTAAGTATTGCGCTTCTGTAACATTTGTTTACTTATGTTATGAGCTTTAAAATAGTAATTAATTATTTTTTTTCTCCTTAGTTTCAGATCTCCGCAGATTTAGACCGCAAATACCTCTTTTGAGATTTAAAAAAAACGTATTTAAAGCTTGCTATTATGTCCGTAACAAGCAGGCTGAAACAATAGTAAGAAAACAAATATTTTTAAAAAAATATTATATATGAAATATTTTGAATATTATATGTCCTTTGAAATTAAAAATATAGGCATTTAGTATGCATGATATTACCATAAATACCCAGTTGTGATAATGAAAGGATTTTTTTTCTATGTTACGTGTAAACAATTTAATGCAGAAAAAAAAAATTCCACATCAATAATTTCCTTATTGATGTGGAGTTTTTTTTTTCTCCTATTGGCCGGTATATGAATCACTGAAACTATTAAAAAGATATTATAGAAGATTTAATATATAACAATGGGTCTCAGATTTACATTTTTTCCGCTATCGCGCATAAATTCCGTCTGGCAGTGGTGATTACTCTAATATCACTCTGTAAAAATTTCCTAACTAGAAAAAAAAGTGAAATAAAAACCAACGCACACATTTTACATTCCATGAAGTTTGCATCTTCTGTAAAATTAATCTCTCTAATTATTTGAGCTTTTAAATAATATTTAATGCAAGGATGAGAACTACACAAGATTAAAATGTACTACCCGCATTTAAAAATACCACCCTGGCATTTAAAAATACCACCTTGCTTGAAAATGGCAAATCTGTTATCAGATGTTGCAGTAAACTTTGTAAAGTAAATGATTCTTTCAGTTGTTCTGTTTTCCCAGCACGTATCATTCAAGATTAAAGCAAAAATAGAAGTGTCAAATCCACATTCACCACAGGTGCGCATCTCACAAATTTAAAGTACTAATTTCACTCAAAAAGTTAAACTCATTCATCATAACCACCCACAACAGTGGCGGATCTTTGGTTTCCAGCTGCTGCGTTCGTTATCAGTTGTGAGGAAGGGTATTTAGGAAGTAAATTATGAATATCAATCCGCATTGTGTGTTATTTATTCTTCAGTACCTAGATCGAATGTGTACACTTTCATTGTTCCTCATAAAAAGAGTTTTCTGAATTCTAAGAATCATTACAAGAGAACACGTGTCTGCCAAACCCATTTAAAAAGGAAAGAACGTGCATTTCCCGCCTTTCACACGTTTTTGCACTTATTAAAATTTAGTCGAATAAATTTTTTAAAATATGTTCAAAAATATTAAATAAAGAAGAAACAAATAATTTATATTAGGTCTATCGAAGAATTTAAAGCAACCGTAGGGAAAATTTGTAAGCCTTTATCCATTTTATTACTAAGATCCTAAAAAACGCGGAACTCTAAATGTTTTTTTTTTTTTTTTTTTGTTCTTTTTTTCCTGAAAAATGGTTAAAACAATTTTCCAAGAAAATAAAATTTAAAATTAGGCAATTTGTATTTTTTTTTAAAATTCGTAGGGAATAATTAGTATAAGTTATAAAATATTGCGCAGTTAAAATTTTGTCCGCGTAATAAGCCGTAATCATTCGAATTTGCTACAACTATAATAAATTGCCAATTTAAACCACATTTTCGTGTAAATTTAATCATTCGATACAATGGTTCAATTCGAACAAAAATATGGTTTAATCTATTATCTCATCTTAATATTTTAGCTGACAAAAATTGAAATCTAACAAATTACGACTAACAAAAGCTTAACAAAAAAATCTGAATTCCTTTAATTATCAAAGGAAACAGACAAGAATTGAATTATATGGAATATTCACAAGTCTAATTAGGTCATCAAACTACTTTTGACGTTTTAATTTTGATGATGCTTTATTCATTAGTGATTATAATAATTTCGCTAGTGTTTTTGCTTTTCCTCGCTTGAATACAAATTTTTTATTTCCATTGTATGCATTTTTTACTATATTTTTTGACGAGATTTCGATATATAAGTTAAGAATGCTACCGAATACACCGTATTTTTTCAGTAATAGTACCTAAATCGAGCCGTATTTTCAAATTTCTGTTGGCAACAGCTATTAATTATTTTTCGCATATATACGAAGTATAGATGTTGCAAATAATTATTTCTAAATTTATCTGAAACCACGAATTTATTCGGTGTATAGGATTTTTAAAATGTGTTTTTATGAAAGTAAATAATTTAAAATCACCTGTTACTAAGTTTTAAAAAAAAAGAATGATGAAATTAATGGTAAAGTGGTAGTCGTCCCCACCGATTTGTATATCGGATAATCGAATAACCGGCTTCTATGAATAAAATTAAATGGAACCAAATCATTTTTTATGGAACTAATGCTAAACTTCCCCGTTTAAACAAACATTTGTTTTTTGTCCCCGCCTAATTTCATAAAGTAGAGGTACTGCAGTGAAAAATTTTCGTTTATTTTTGAGAAAAGTTTTACCAGCTACAACGGAATTTCCGTTTTTCAGTTAAGACAATGATACAATAGGCGGTTACTTCAATAGGGACTTCCTGTTCATTAGTTGGTCTAGACTCAAAAATTAATCAAACCTTGCTGCCAGCTTTACATTAAAGTAAACGAAAGGGGATTTTGACTTAATTCACTCACACATCATTTAGAATGTAAAAAAGGTACAGAGTGATTTGTTTTGTAGTTAAGACTTGTTTGGCGCTGTTACATTTGATAAGAAAGAGTTTATAAAACCTAACACAATAGTGTACAGTATGTCTTTCTCTTAAGTAGAATTATCTTTGCTTAATACAGTGAATAACTCTGAGTTGGTTGCAAATTGAGCGCGAAAAAGATTGATTTGAATTGATCGGGGAAAAAATCGATATTGAAAGCAATGAATTTAAAAAAATTCCAATCTAAAATAGCTCATTAATTTGGTATTTCTCAAGTTAAGGATAAGAAAAGAAAAAGAAAGAAAGAAATAAGTAAAAATTAATAAAATCTGAATGTATTTGAAAGGAATACGCAAGTCATGAAAGTTTAAGTAAAAACTGAAATGGAAAATCTGATTTTGATAAATTGATCAACAAAACGGGTATAAAAACAGTTTTGAATTATAGATTTTTCGGAAGGGATCAAATAATATTTTGACCTACATTATATTTTTAACTAACATTGATTTATTTTTATGTAGCTTTAAAAGTCATTTATATTTTATGATACAGACAGTTTTAATTATAATTGTTTATCTATCATAAAACTGAGTTAATTTAATCTAAACGCTATACTAAGCATTAAATACAATTAAAAAGTAAAATTTCGCAAATATTTTGAATTTAAGATTAAATATTACTGTCTCAGAGAAATAATTATCAAGAATATCGAAGCATAATTTTATGAAAACACCAACAGTTTCTTGTTGAGTTATAATTAATCAGTTCAGTTTTCTTACCATCCAATGTTAAAATAAATTATATAATAGAGTGGAAAAATACAACTTCAATAAGCAGTTTTACAGAAATGTTTAAATAGCAATTTATTTAATTACAATTTCATCGTATTCAATCAAACCAGTCAAGTGACCATAAAAGGTATTTAAAAAAAAATAAAAGTAGGTTTTGAAAATGCACGAGGAAATGAATTCGTCAACAAATCCGTTTTCCCAAATTTAAATTCTTTTTATTTTATTTTATTTATTTATTTTTACATATTTTTGACATTTTTTAATTACATTAATTTTTCGAAATAGTTGAATATAGTTAGAAGAAGGGGTGAATAAACGAATTTATTTCATTCACATTTAGATTTTTTTAAAAATTTTAAGAAATTTATTGATTAATTTTTCATTTATTTCAATGTAGTAAGACCTTTTTTTTATTTGGCTAGTTTACTTCCTAGTAAAAGTCATCAAAATGAAAGAAATATTTAGGAAGAGAAAAAAATCGAATACTTTTGGATGTAAGAATTATTTTATGTTAAAATAAGTTGAAATAAAAATTATTTTGCGTTGAATAATGTCCGCAGAGATTATGATATGAACTGAACACTCCCCCCCCCCAAACATCCTCATTCACAAATTTTTTCTGAGAACTGATTGCAACTTTAAAACCACACCTTGCTTCTTTTGTCCACTTTGTGCGTGACCACCTACTAGTTTCGTTATCAGTTCTTGTTCAAATTTGGAGATATACTTGCAAGTCTTTAAACCAATTTGTTGTTTTACAGAGTTAAATATTTTTAAAGTATTATTATTATTATCATCAATTAAATGAAATGGGGTTTATTCACTAAATATATTAATAGATTCTAAAGCACGAAATGATGTGAATGTTTCGTTCTCCTGTAGTTACTTTCTACTAAAAATGGGTGAATATATTAAAAAAATAAATAAATAAACGCGAAAAGGTACTTTGGTATTTTATAAATTTATTTCATTCAATAAGCCATTCAAGACTATTCATAAAGTCATAACATTAAGTTAGATCATTCATAATATGAAGTAAACCTTTCATAAAGTTTCACGTCAAAGATAATAAAATTTAATTTTATTAGATTTCACAAGATCTTGCTCATAATATTTATTTGGTATATTTTTTTTACAGTTTTTTTTAAAAAGAAAAATTTTATAGAGAAGTATGTGACTCAAAAATAACCACCCTGATTAAACATAGATAATTTGATTTTCTTTTGAAATGGTATGCTTCTTTAGATTCATAAGAAGACAATTTAGGGCAAAAGAAAACTTTACATTGATAGCAGAAAACAGTTTCCTCTTAAAAATGAGAAAGTGGTTTCGGAAGTAGGTTTTGAAAATGCACGAGAAAATTAATTCGTCAACAAATCCATTTCTCCAAATTTTAGTTTTATTTCTTTATTTATTTATACATATTTTTGACATTTTTCAATTACATTAATTTTTTTAAGTAGTTGAATTTAGTTAGAGGAAAGGACGAAAAAAAGAAGTCATTTAATTCAAATTTAGATTTTTAAATTTTTTTTACAAAATTTATTTATTAAGTTTTTCAATGCAGCATGACCTTTTTTTATTTTTTTTTTATTTGGCTAGTTTACTTCCTAGTAAAATTCATCAAAATGGAAAAATTATTTAGGGAAAAAAATCGAATGCTTTTGATTTAAGAATTATTTTATGTTAAAATAAGTTGAAATATAAATTATTTTACTTTGAATAATGTCCGAGAGATTATGATATGAACTGAGCACTCCCCCCTCCCCCAAATATCCTCATTCACAAATTTCTTCTGAGAACTGGTTGCAACTTTAAAAGCACACCTTAATTCTTTTGTTCTTTTTGTAGGCGGACATCGACTAGTTTCGTTATCAGTTCTTGTTGAAATTCGGAGATTGCCTCGCAAGTTATGAAATCAATTTGTTGTTTTACAGAGTTAAATATTTTATCATCAATAGATATTTTTAAAGTATTATTATTATACTCATCTATAAAATGAAATGGGGTGTATTCCTTAATTCTATTGCCAGGTTTTCATTAAAGGTTCTCTTTCGCATTAAAAATTTACGATAGGCCAGTCGTCAAATTTAGTTAATTTATTTCCTCACCTGTACTAAGTATTCATATTCATTAAAACAAATCGGAATTAAATTGCGGAGAGGGGATCTATTTGCTGTTTTTAACACCTATTTCGTTTATTATCTCAATGATTAATAGTAAAACAATTAAAAGAAACTGTTTTTTTCTTTACCATCAGTTGAAATGATTATTACAGTCATTCTTTTGCATCAAATTGCCATCATATTGATTAAGGATTACACCAAGATTTTGAGATATCCTTAAATTACGAATATTACGTAAGTTTACAGGTAAGAAGGGGGTTTGCAATTTGCTTAGGTAAGACATTAAATTTTCTTTAACTTAAAGAATTTTTTATCAAATGCAAAATTAGTTTCATATATACAAATCAATTGCAGTTTTACATAAAAATTATTATTTTTTGTATTCTTTTATGTGTGCAATTTGATTATTTTTGTTGATATGAGTAGGTAAAGTCCAGAACTTTTAAGAAATCTTATTACGCTTGATTTGAACGACCTTGAAATTTAATGAATTATTAAAATTTATCAAAGGTTATAAATTGAGCAATTTTTATTCTTGCGTAAAAGTTATCCAATAGACAATTTAAAGGTATAAAAATAGATTATTATTATTATATCATTTGTGACAAAACTCGATTAAATAATAGAAATTTAAAAATGGGTGAGCTTTAAAACAATGATCATAACATTTCCCTCTTGGAACATCAGTGTTCTAATCGTGGCACCCCCTTTTTTTTTTAAAGAGAATTTAGATGTAGAGGGGGAGGAAACAAGGTATTCCGCGATAAGTATTCTAGAGCTAGTTGGTGGTGCTTGTGTCATCGCTGAGTCGGAATATTTTTCATAACAGCATTACTACATACGGCTACAGGTGGCTTGAGCTATGGCTTTATATTGTCATTCAAGTCATCGTATTTTCTTACTATCTCTTTTTCGAAGATATATATTATATTATATAAGATATATATATATTTTATATAATATAATATTAGAGAATCTTAAATCTCATGATAAAGAGAAGATATAAGAGAGATATTTCTCGCATTTTATTAGGCTATTTGCGCAATAACGTTATTCGTATATGTGTAAATTTGTGTAGAATTCAAAGTACATTAGAAGTACGAAGAAATATTTTTCAGCTTTATTTTGTTAACTTTTGAGCACATATTTTTTCATCATTTGCTTCGATTATCCTCTCAGTATTTATAATGATCACATTTTTATATTTTCAGCAGTTATGTGCTTAATTTGTACTTTTAGTCTTAACTATTTTAAAGATATTTCCCAATTAGTAGTAAACACAATATTATATAGTTTTCGATTATAGGGATATCAGTAGTTAGAGCTAAATATTAACTTTGTGTAAATAACGTAGCATGAATATGGGTGCATATTTTTAACATTATTCTGTAACATAGAAATATTAATTAAAATTCTGTTTTGATGAGTTTTTTTTTTAAACTTTTCCTTTTCTGAATAATTTGTTATAGATTGTCTTTTGTAACATATTTGTGAGGTAAAAAAATGTGATTTAAAAATTTCTTAAAAGAAAAAATACTTTTATTTTAATGAACTGAAAATTAAAATATTGCTGTTAAGGTTACAAATTTTTAAATTTTTACATGACAACCCAAAGGTATTAAAATAGATCATTATTAAATCATAATTAACAAAACATGATTAAATAATGCAAAAATTAAAATGTGTAATCTTTAAGACGGGAAAAGGGAAAGAGGACGCTATTATCATTTCCGCCCTTAGAACATCAGAGTTCTAAGCGTGCAATCCCTTTTTATAGAGAACTTAGGGGTGTGTGTGGAGGGGGGGGGGAAAGAAATGTGATATTACTCTTCAAGTATTTTGCACTGGTGTTTGTTGTGTCCGTGCAGAATATTTTGAGCTGTGTCTTTGCTGAATATGGCTTGTCACGTAAGTTATTGAATTTTCATATATTTTTGCTTTCGCGTCTCTTTAAATATATATTTCCTGTTATTTTATTCAGTTGTTTAACGTTTTTTAATCGCACGTTTCTATAATGTTTCTTAATCACACATATGCAAATAAGCATGAAATCTAAACTATATTAGATGTAGGAAAAATATATTCCATAGCTCTATTTTTTAAATTTTAAAGCATTTATTTTTTGTTATTTATCTTTGTTGGGCTTTCAATGTTTATAAGGAACACGTTTTCATTATATAATTAGTCACTTGCTAACTTTATACTTTAAAAGTTTAACTAATTTAAGGATATCTCTTTATTAGTAGTAAACCCTATATTATATAGTTTTGGATTATAGACTTAACTGTAATTAGCATTAAATATTAAATTTCTTTAAGTAACGTTGCAGAAATTTGGTTTCATAATTTTAATTGTATCAGGCTTCAAAGAATTTTTAAATAAAAATTTAGTTTGGTTGATTTTTTTTTTTTTTTGCAATATTTATTGTTTGAATTTCGGGAAGTTTTGAACATTCTATAATAACATGTTTCGGAGAAGAAAAAAAAATTATATATGAAATTTTTCGTTTAATGTATAAATTTTTTTATTTAAAAAGATTAAAATTTTTTAATTTAATTTTATTTAGCGAAAAATATTGCCTGGTAATCCTTATATCTAGTTATTTTTCTTTAACGATAAGCTATTAATTTTTGAATTCTCAATTGTATGTTAATAACTTTGTAATTTAAAAAGGGGCTATGATGTATTTTATTCAATTTCAGGAATAGTGATAATTTGTTTATAGCTAAATGTTGTAAAATTGTAATTAGATTATATTTTTATTATTTTTTAATAAATGGTGTATTTATAAAAATAAAACAATTATTGATTAGTTATAAATAATTAAAACATAATAATGATTTTTGCATTTATGGGGCAACTTAAGAATTGATTTTTATTTTATCAAATTATTATCGCCCTTTTTTTAAATATAATTATTATAATTATATGTTTTGATATTTTTAATTTTTTCAATAGCTTGTTACATATTGTAAGCACGATTTCTTTAATACACTTTTCTAAAATTTGTGATTTAAAAATTCCTCAAGAGTAAAATTATTTCTATTTAAGTAAACGTAAAATTTGTATGTCACCCAAAAATAAACCAAAGAGATATTTAACAATTCATTTTAGTATAGATAAATATTTTATTCCTTTTTAACTTTATAATTAAAGTTATTATTAAAACTTGAATATTATAATTTTAAGTATTATATCAGAAATTAGTAACAATTTCATTGAAACAACTATTTTAAAGATATTTCCTAATTAGTAGTAAACACAATAATATATAGTTTTCGATTATAGAGATATCAGTAGTTAGTGCTAAATATTAATTTTGTGTAAATAACGTAGCATGAATATGAGTACATATTTTTAACATTATTCTGTAACCTAGAAATATTAATTAAAATTCTGTTTTGATGAGTATTTTTTAAACTTTTCTTTTTCTGAATAAGTTGTTACAGATTGTCTTTTGTAACATATTTGTGAGGTAAGAAAATGTGATTTAAAAATTTCTTAGAAGAAAAAAATACTTTTATTTTAATGAACTGAAAATTAAAATGTTGCTGTTAAGGTTACAAATTTTTAAATTTTTACATGACAATCCAAAGGTATTAAGATAGATCATTATTAAATAATAAATAACAAAACATGATTAAATAATACAAAAATTCAAATGCGTAATCTTTAAAACGGTAAAAGGGAAAGAGGGCGCTATTATCATTTCCGCCCTTAGAACATCAGAGTTCTAAGCGTGCAATCCCTTTTTAAAGAGAACTTAGGGGTGTGTGAGGGGGGGGGGGAAAGAAATGTGATATTACTCTTCAAGTATTTTGTACTGGTGGTAGTTGTGTCCGTGCAGAATATTTTGAGCTGTGTCTTTGCTGAATATGGCTTGTCACGTAAGTTATAGAATTTTCATACATTTTTTTTCTCCCGCGTCTCTTTAAATATATATTTCCTGTTATTCTACTCAGTTGCTTAACGTTTTTTAATCGCACGTTTGTATAATGTTTCTTAATCACACATATGTAAATAAGCATGAAATCTAAACTATATTAAATGTAGGAAAAATATATTCCATAGCTCTATTTTGTAAATTTTAAAGCATATATTTTTTGTTATTTATATTTATTGGGCTTTCAATGTTTATAAAGAACACATTTTCATTATATAGTTAGTCATTTGCATACCTTATACTTTAAAAGTTTAACTAATTTAAGGATATCTCCTTATTAGTAGTAAACCTTATACTATATAGTTTTGGATTATAGACTTAACTGTAATTAGCATTAAATATTAAATTTCTTTAAGTAACGTTGCAGACATTTGGGTTCATAATGTTAATTGTATCCGGTCACAAAGAATTTTTAAATAAAAATTTAGTTTGGTTGATTTATTTATTTATTTATTTTTTTTTTGCAATATTTATTGTTTGAATTTCGGAAAGTTTTAAAATATTCCATAATAACATGTTTCGGAGAAGAAAATTTTTTTTCTTTTAATGTATAAATGTTTTTACTTAAAAAAATTCAAAAATTCAAATTTTTAATTTAATTTTATTTAGTAAAACATATTGCTTGGTAATATTTATCTCTTTAACGATAAACTATATTTTTTGAATTCTCAATTGTATGTTAATAACTTTATAATTTAAAAAGAGGCTATGATGTATTTTATTCAATTTTAGGAATAGTGATAATTTGTTTATAGCTAAATATTATAAAATTGTAATTAGATTATATTTTTATTATTTGTTAATAAATGGTGCTTTTATAAAATTAAAACAATTATTAATTGGTTATAAAGTAGCAACTTAGAATTGATTTTTGTTTTTATCAAATTATTATCGTAGTTTTTTAAATATAATTATTTTTTTAAAAATATTTTTAACTTTTTCAATAGCTTGTTATATATTGTAAGCACGATTTCTTTAATACACTTTTCTAAAATTTGTGATTTAAAATTTCTCAAGAGTAAAAATATTTCTATTTAAATAAACGTAAAAATAGTATGTGACCCAAAAATAAACCACAGAGATATTTAACAATTTATTTTAGTAAAAATAAATATTTTATTCCTTTTAACTTTATAATTAAAGTTAGTATTAAAACTTGAATATTATAATTTTAAGTATTATATCAGAAATTAGTAATAATTTTACTGAAATAGCTACTAGTTAAATCTTTCATTCATAAAAAATTAGAGGGTTTACTTATACAATCATAAAATCAGTTTCCGATTCAAAACAAAATAAAAAAATAATTAGTAAATGAAGTATAGTAAATGAATTAGTATAACATATATATATATGTTGTAGAATACATATATATATATATACATTCTCATTCACGAAAATATATAAATATATGGATTTATACTATCCTTAAAGATTAAAAAAAAAAATTCAGGAAAAAAGTTTTTTTTAGTGGTTTAGAATTTGTGCATTAGAATACTTTTTGACAATTTTTTTGAAGAATTGGCCCGTTCATTTATTCATTTTTTCGATTCAAATCACTCCAGCTTTCGATTAAATCCTATGAGCAGCAAGTCTTGTATTTTAAAAGTTTATCGTCATCCTGATTACGCATATCCCTTAAGAGTGTGAGTCAGAACGCAAGCTGAGTTTTTTTGAAATCGTTGTTTTGCTAGAAAACTGCAGCAATTCAATGTGGAAGATTTAAATTTTAAAGTACATAGTCAGTGATAACAAATTTTTTTGCAGAACTGTGAATTCTAATAGGGGAGAGTGGGGTCAATTGTAACAGGGTACGATTGTAACAGAGCAAAAATTTCGAGTGTCGAGTTCTAGATTTGGTTCCTAGGTGGCACACAAGGTGCATTTAATAAATCTACTTGTACACCGCTGCTGGCAACCATTTTTATGTACTTTTGAAAGAGTAACATCACAAAAGATATTTTCACGCTACGTAAGTACTTTTTTTGGTATTGGAATATTATATTGTAACAAAGTAATTTTGTTTAAACAAATAAAAATTACTAACCGAATAAGTAAGTGGGCACCTAAATTAACATTTCAAAATGAAAAGATTAGTTTGGTTAATTAACTAGCAATGTTTTTAACAAATGAAGCTGAAATGGCGTCTTGAGGACGATTGTAACAATAAGTAAAGGGACGATTGTAACAGCTGAAAATAAAATTCATAATTACAATTGCAATTGTTTAACCCCTTAAGTCCCATTTCTTATGTTTACAAACCATTACTTAACTCTTTAAGAGCCACCAATAGTTTCCTATATCATTTATATTATGTTGCATGTGCATTATTGTCACCTTTTACAGCATAAATAAAAAATTTTAACCCCTTAAAGTTAAAAGTTTAACCCTTTAGGTCTCTGCTCATTATTATATTTACTCCTAATCACTACTATTTTGATCAATAAAAAAATATATCACAACTATGATAATATGAATAATTAACAATGTTTTAGTTGAATTTATGAACTGTTACAATTGATCCCGTAAGTGGGGGCAATTGTAACAAGTGCACGACTGTCAAAAAATTTTAATAACTAATATAATAACATTTAAAATAAGGTATTTATTTTTTTTCTAGTAGAGGATAGTCTACTTTACGCGTCTGTCAATTAATACTAATAATATATTGGATCTTTTGTTAGTTAAAAATAGTTAAGTAAAAAATACTATACTGTAATGTTAAGTAAAAAATACTATATAAAATACTTTACTGTAGAGACCATCATTAACAAGTTCAGTGTCGGGGTTCGCTCATGGGATGTTCGTCAGACAGTAGTTGTTGTTTTTATAGGGTTTGCTTCTTTTATAATTTAATTAGTGAACAGGGTGATCAAAAAAAGTAAATAAATTGGTGAGTTTTTTTTTTTTTTAAATAAAATAGTTTTAAAAATTATATTTTATTTTTTGTTAAACAGTTTTAAAATATTCAGCTTTCTCTGCATTATAATTCTCATTTTAATTACTTGTGAAAGAATTTTGATTGATTGATTTTAAATGACAATAGACCTGATGTTCTTCAAGTAAATTGAAATATTTACTTACATCTGTGCTACTAGTTCTTCCTCCAACTTGGAGGAAATAAATGAATTATTTAAACGCAGCACTTTCTTCCACCTGCCTTACTTTTATATGTTTTGGACTAAAAGGAAGAGAGATTGCGAACTATTAATACAAAATTCTCTCTTAGAATAAAATTCCTACAAGAATCGGAAAATACTTTCCCTTTTTTTTTCTTTCTTACGAGAAATCTGAATGTTTATTGGCTAAACGGTTGGAAGGCGCGGTTTTGACGCAATGTCGGAATGGATTATTTTTGTAAAAGGCGGAGCAAAGAGTTCTCTTGTCCCGCCTACTAGTGGAAGCGAAATATAGATGGAACTTTCCTTTTTTTTCCTATCTATTAATGAACTTTAAATAAGCCGAAAGCATTTTTCATTAAACAAATGCGATTAAGCATTGAATTTTGAAATATTCAAGACAAGCAATTGCTTAAGCATGCGAAATAAAATTTGAGTTTTATTTATATGCATTAGTAGGTATTTTTTTTAATAAAAAAATATTGCAAAATATTGACTATTTTAAAAAACTTACATTTTCTTATGGGAAAAAAAAATAATTGTCGCTTTAAAGAAAAAAATAAAATACTTAAGCAAAAAATATAAAATAATGTTACATGGACCCTGATGTTCCCTAAAACTTGAATATTTTAATAAGTGTTTCGCATAGGCAAAAAGATTGGAAAAAACTGTTATAGAGAATAAGGCAAAGGCTGTATAGGTCATTTATTTTATGCACAAGAAAAAAATGTAATTTATCTCTTTGATAGATTGATATTCCAACCATTGATCCCTATTATGATGCGACCGGAATTGCTGCGGAAATCGAGTTGCTATCAAGTGATGAACAGCAGGTGAGTAATAGATATTTGATACTCAATTATTATTATCAGTCATATTATTATTGGCAAGAATTTAAATTTTTCCTTACGTTTTGGTGAAATATTTTAATGATTAATGTTAACGTAATCAGTTTTTGTGTGCATTTCAAGTAATAAAAAATTTCCTTTTTAAAATCACCGCTTCTGTTATATATTTTAAGAATATCTATTATAGTATAAAATGATGAACAAGTTTAAGTTCAAGTTCTCACAGTTTAAGTTCAGATTATCTTCAAAAGAAAATACAAAAATTTTATTTATTTATTATTATTGATAAGCATTTCAAAGTTTCTTTACGTGTAACATGTTTTGTAGCAACCGTCTTTTAAATAATGGACGAAATTCGGTTTATTAATAAATAATGCTTAAAAGATTTTAATGACAAATGCTAAAGTGATCAAATTTTGTGTTAATTTGATTTTGTCTACGTAGTAGTATTATTTAAAAGAAATGCATTTCAAGTGATTTAAAAAAAATTCATTTTTACTTTAAAATGCAAGGTGTTTTGTAAGCACCGCTTTTCATTTTAAGAATCTCTTTCACACATCATGAAATGATGCGCAAATATTTGTTCAAGCGGAAAAAAAGAGAAAAAAGAAGAAAAACACAAAAATGTTTTGATATAGAACCTGGTTTTGCTGCTTTTAATTCCGCTTTATTGAATAATGATTCGTTAGATTTGAAACACTTCTTTGTTTTTCTCGTCTTAAACATTAATTTAAGCCTACTATTGTGTAGATAATTTGAATTTTTTTTTAGACCGAGATTTTAGAATTATATATTTAAGTTGATGTTAATCAGGGTTTTCTGAGATATAAATTGTTATTAGCATTAAATTATTATGGAAAAACTTACCAGGTTTCACTTTTTCTATTTGTAAAAATGGGTCTTTGGTTTGTAACAATCTTCCTTTCAATGAAAAATTTTGTCATAACTTTCATTTTTTCTGGAATTTGACGTATAAATAAATATATACTATATTATAAATTTTTTATTCTGTGAAAATTTTTAAAAACACAGTTTTATTTTTTAAAATTCTTTTTAGTCAAGTCCATCGTATTCTTCGGATGACTCGTCGAAAGAAAAAATCTCAGTAAGTATTAAATTTTTGAAGTGTCGAAAATGATACAATTGTTTAAATAATAATTTTGGTTCCAAATTTTTTTCTCTATAAAAGCAGAATGTTGTTAAATTCTGTTGTTTCACTTGAATATTGTTTGAGTTTCACATGTATCTTGAGTAAATTTTTTAAAAGATATAAGCGTTTCAATTTCTGGTAATTTAATTTTTATTTCTCTTTATTAGTTGACTCCTGATACTGATGAATCGTCGGGAGAAGAAAAGATTGTAAGTATTGAGTAAACAATCTAATTAAATTTTAATTGAATATGATTTCATATTTTTTAAAAAAGTTTTTCGATATAATTATTTTTAAAAACTCAAATTTTATTATTTAATTTAAATCTCGTAAAATTGGTAGCGTTTAAAAATTTTTCTTAGATTTCATATTTGGAATGGATGAGTACATTACTTTTCAGGTGATCCCTTCGTATTATTCAGAACCTACTGATAGATTTTTCCTTCTGAAATTACTGTAAAATAACCGACAGCAGTCTGTCCATCCGATTAACTATAAAGTTTATGGTTAGAGACATTTCTTTACCGTTACCGGTTTAAAACTGTTTACGACTGCTACTGTTAAAAATCCATGAATACAAAACTACACGGTTTTGTAACCATTTACAACCAGCATAGATTCTAAAATTAAGCTTGAACGGAAATTGGAGCTCTGCTGCTGCTGAGCCATTTATGAGGGAATAGTTCAATATATATAATGCATGATCACTGAAGAGTGGAGGACACTGGAAACTATTTATGTACTGTAGGAATGGGAGCAATATTGTACTATCAACACTGGGATTCGAACCTCTTTTTAGTCGGTCATGTGATGGATCGTTTAGCCAAAGCCTCCTACTCTAGGAGGCTTTGGTTTAGCCCTCTAATTTATAGTATGTATCCAGTATTACGGAGCAAAATGGCTCCCATTTGAAGCGGGTGGAATTCTGGTCATTTAATCATATGAGGAAAAAACGATCGATAAAGCTTTTTCTCACGCTTAATAGTTTGAATATTATTTTTCATGGTAATTTAACCATTTTGGTTGAATAGGGTGAAACAACAATTGAATAAATCGCTAGTTAACCATTTTTACCAAGAAATTTCTAACAGTGCACCAACTGATATTATGGTTTTTTAAAATCTAAACTTTTTCCACATAAATTTAGTACCACTGATTTAAATGCGTATGATTCGTGACAGCCTTCTAAAAAACTATGTTGGTTTTTGCTTTTTAAAAAATATTTCTTTTTTAATGTGCCAAGTAATTAAAAATATAAGGCTTTTATTTTTTTTAAAGAAAGGCGCAATTTTCGTAAGAGAAGCTTGAAAAACAAAATAAAATGTTATGTCCATGTCACTGAAGAGTTAAAAACATTTCCTTAATTAGTTATTTCCCTTTACCGCATTTTCAACAACTATTTTTTTAAATATATTTTTTCAGCTAAGTTTATTTTCTTAATACGTATTTTGAATTGCCCATTTTCGTAAAGACGCATTTTGAGCTGAATCTATTTCTTTAAACACGTATTTTGAGCTATGTTTGAAAAAAAAGTCTCCGGATGAGTATTAAATTGTAATATAACGTTTAAGGAAATTATGTACTTACATTTAATTTGCTGTTTAAATTATCAAAATGATAGAAATTAAGAAATTATTTATTCATTTATTTTTTAAAAAATTAGAATGAAGCACCTGATAACTCGTCTCCTGTACCTGAAGATGATTTGGAAGTAAGAATAATTTTGTTATTATCAGGTTTTTATTTCTCTCTTTAGTGACAAAATGTCCAATTCAATTCTCTTTTTAGTGACTATTTAGTGACAAAATATTTTAAAAGTATAAATTTTGTCACATTTGCTCAACGATAATTTTAATTAAAATTACAAATAAATTTTGAATATCACATTTCAAATTATATGTATATAGTTAATCTTTCTTTTGGCGAGTTAAACTTCTAGCTCATAGTAAATCTAATAGAATAAAACCGCACCAGAATATACAACATATAATTAAGAGTTAAAGATTGTGTATTAGGTGCGCACAGTATGGTATGCGTGTTGGAGGATGATAAAAAAATTAATACCACAGTGCCTATATTAAACATTATACCACTAATACTTATAACGGCAATACCAGTAGTATTTAAGGCTATATTTAATTCTTAAATAAAAGGCGTCATAAAAACTGGTATCTTCGGTTAAATATTAAAGGTGTCAGTAAGACTCGGGCGAATTTTTGCGAACTTTAAAATGAACACCAATTCAAAAATAATTACATAAATATTAGTATCTTTACTAATAATATTCGATTACTGCAATTAATTAACTTAAAAGGCCGGGATAGCCTGGTCGGTAGGGTGCTGGGCCCATGTCCAAGAGGTCGTGGGTTCGATCCTCGCCGGCCGAAGACTCCCCGTGTAGTAAATGGTGACTGATGCACGTTAAATCTGCCGAGTCTCAAAGTCCTCCATGTTCCCATAAGAAATCAATACCTCTGGGGGTACTGATCCAGGAGTTTCCTTGTCTTCTGGATTGGTTCAAAATTACAAGGCTACGGAGTTGAACATTAGTAGTCTGAAACCCATGAAATTGGGTCGGCTGATCAACGACGGTTATAAAATAAAATAAAATTGATTAACTTGTGCCGTGGTAGCTCAGGGGATAGAGCGTTCACCTTCCAATGAGTTAAACCGAGCTCGAATCCCAGCGATGGCTTATTGATAGGAATTCTGCACCCGGCTCGCACCGATCACAGTGATGACGTAAGATACCCTCAATGGTAGGCGGATCCTGAATGGTAGAGGGATCCGCTTTGCCGTCAGGATAAGCATGAGAGGTTTTCGTGGTTTCCTTTCCATGCAACGCAAATGCGATTTAGTTCCATCAAAAAGTTTTCGATGGCGATTTTCTCCCAATGCTAGATTCACGAGTTTCTTTGTCTTCTGAATTGGATTTGAAATTACAAGGCTATGGAGTTGAACATTAGTAGTCCTAAACCCGATAATTGCGTCGGTTGTTCAACGACGGATATAAAATAAAATAATACTGATTAATTTAATTAATAGGTTAAATTAATAGGTTAATTAGGGTCGTTAAAAAACTAAATTATTAGAGAATAGAAATTGATTCATCGAGGAAAAAGCATAAAAAATTACCTCATTATTATTGTCACTAATGATGCTTAATTAATTTCAGCAATAATTATTAGTCTCAATAATGTTAATTGAAGCTTTTAAATAGTACACCTACTATTGGTACTGTAGAAATAGGCTTTGAAACAGATAACTAAGGTTGAAATTGTTGATTGTGGTGATTTTTTGACTATCAGGTGCTGAAGTCAAACAATAGCTATCTGCCAAATTAATTGTTATATGCCAATAGTTACATTTCAATTTGACTTAATCTAATTAATCTTTATTTTGATTATGCGAACTTCTAAAAACATGCCATGCTTAATCTGATAACATAAAATTACAGGGAAGGGCAATAAATAATAGTAATAATAACAAAAACTGCAACTATTTTAGTTAAATTAATTGCATCACCAGATGTCTGTCAGTTGGTAACTTTGTCAGTAAGTCTTTCAGCTGTTTGTATAACTTCGTAGTGTTGATTGACACCGATTCTTATTGATGATTATTTCGTTTCTTACTGATGACTATTCGATTCAGCTAGTCATAATAATAATTAGTTGTATAAATTTTTTTTTGTTAAACTAAGTATTATTATTGAACATTCTTTTTTGTTTTTCCTTTTAAGCATATCGTAATGAATATTATTTTTGTTGGTATTATTATTCGCCATTGCTGTGAGATTTTAATTTAGATAATAATCCAAAAACTGAAAATTTACAATTACAATTTTATGTATTGAAAGCAATATTTTTTAAGAAATGTAATTAATAGAGTTTTTTTTTTTTTAAATTAAGATTTATTTGAATTGCTAAAATAATGAACATTGCATAATTAATCGCTTTTACTTTTTTCAAAACAGGTTCTGGCTGTTTTCATTGATAAGCTTTTAGCAAAAGACGAGAAGGAAAAATCTGCGTCTATGGTAAGATCTTTTGTTTTTAATTAAATTATCAATAAATTATAATTAAATTCTAATTAAGAAGATGAATTCGACTTCCTTAGATTTTTTTCCATAAATTCTGAATGTCTTTTTAATTATATCATACATACTTGTAAATATTAATACAATAATGTAATATTAATACAATAATTAATACAATAAGTAAATATAAATACAATACTTTTAATATTTTTTCTTTGCAAAATCAATAATAACTAATTGCATTTTTTTATTAGCAGAAAATTGATGAGTAAATTATGAATAAATTATGATTAATTTTAATTATTTTATTAAATTGTAATTAAGTAGATGATCCTTAGACTTTTTTTTCATTAATTCTTAAAGTCTATTTTATTATAACGTACATACTTGTAAATATTAATACAATAATGTTTTTAATCGAGTGCTTTTAATTTTTTTTTCTTCGCAAAATCAATAACAACTAATAGCATTTTTTTATTAGCAGAAAACTGATGAGTATAAGGAAATTTTGAAGATAAACGAAGTTTATGTAAGTATAGTATGATTGAAATTTAAAACAAAACATTGATTATTGATTTATTGTTAAGGGAAAATAGGTTACCTGCATCTTCTAAAAAAATGTTTTAAATTTCTGAATAAGAAGTTATATATTTATTGTTGTGAATCATTTAATTTTACAATAAACTTTCTGAAGTGCATGTGACGAAAAGATATTTCAAGACGCGAAAATAAATGACGCAAAATTTATGATATGTAAAAGTAAATGACTGCTCACATGACCAACGTAAGTTCCGATTTTCATTCATTGTTGTAAAAAATAGTTACTTATAATGTATTTGGCACAACAATGCCAAAAAAATTTCGAATCAAAAGTTATATCTAAAAGCCACATCTTTTCTCAGAATTTCTTTTTTTTTTTGCTGAAATATTCGTAAAAAAGATTAATGTGATAAGTCTATCGCTGAAGTATGTTCTTCATTTACAATTAATTACGTTATATGTTACAAATATTTTTACATCAGTTAGTAAAGTTATTAATGCACGTGATACGACAAAAAAGGCACACAATATTTACCAGAGTTTATTTTTTATTTTACTTGTTATAAAAATGTTAAATAACGTAAATGTCAAGCAGGCATTGTCATAAGCCTATTATATGATGTCTGTTTTTTCTTTCTTTATTAATATTCTTGATTTCTTTTTCTTTTTTGAATTTTAACTTGTAAAACCATGGCTGGCCACTCCTACTGCGTGAAAGAGGGTATTAGGGCATCTTTTCTTGATATTTTAATTTATTTGTAAATTTAATATTTTAATATTAACCATCAAATTTGCATGTAAGTGAATGCAAGCCTGTTTATAATTCTACGACTTAGAATATTGTAACAATAAAAATATGTTTGAATTATTATTATTTTTTAAAATGAACCCTTCTGTTTTAATCTCTCCATTTTATTAAGCAATTAAATGTATGAAAGAAAAATAATCATGCGAAAAAATTAATCTTGGTAAAAATTTGGAGAAATATACACGTTAATTTTTAGTTGTTTATAAAAATCGTTTTCATCTTTTTTTTTTTAAAAAATTTTATATTTGTGTTTCCTATATATAAATTTTGTTCTTGAACTGCATATTTTTTATGGAAAGATTAAACTACGAATTGAATCCTGTCTGATAAAATGTTATTATATTTTCTGTTTAAATTGAAAAATTAGCTTCTTTTTCATTCTTTTAAATTTTTTTTTCAGGAAATAGACTGTATAAAGGCTGATCTATTCAGAAGTTCTGAGAATTATGTAAGAATGGTTTTTAATTTCTTATTAAATACAAATATTTTTTGATGATTATTAATTACGTATTTTTAATAATTTTTCTTCTTTTTTTTTGCAGATGATTTCGAAAAAAGAAACAAATATTACGAATCTCGAAAAAGAATGTGTAAGTATTTCGTGTTTTCTATTAATAATTTCGTGTTTGACTATTAAAATTGATATTAAAAATAATTTTTTAGCTGTGAAAGTTCAGATGCATCTTTCATTTCATTCACTGTATTCACTGTATTGTATGTTAGTAATTGCTCATCTTTATCTTTTGCAGAAGGCTTCGGAAGATAATATATTTGAAAAGGCTAGCCATGTCGAAGAGGAACTGAAGGTGAATATCTTGAAAGCATTTACCTAAAAAGAAATGCTGATATTAATTCGAATATTATTTTTTTACCTTCTTTAGACATTTAAACTATTATTTTTATGTTTTCACTATTTTTCTTCCTTTATTTTTAAGAAAATTATTATTTCACTCAATGTCGCTCTCATTAATAGCTCCCATTAATAGTAGGTCAAATGATGCACTTATTTCAACTTTTAGAGACCATAACACACATACTTGTAGACTAAAATTCTGAAAATTAAATTCTTATTCGATATTTGAATATTTTAAAATTCTGAGTTAATTTTTTTGAATACGTAATCAAACAAATATTTTCATGCGTTTTTATAGAAACAATTTAATGTATAATGATAAAATTTACAACTATTAATGAAATTCAAAAAAAAAAATTTTTTTTTGTTTTTTATTGAGTTTAGAAAAAACTTCATGTTTAACCAGAAAATTACTTTCATGTTATTTATCAACTTGCTTAGAAATATGTGTTATCATTGAGAATTCTTTTATTTTTCAAGGCTTTTGTTGCAGATAAAAACAACAAACTGATACGCAATATTAAAAACTTAAAAAAAAAAAAAAATGGTTTCATTCAGTTGATCAAATTATAAATTTTATTTTTTTAATAATTAATATTTAATGTCTGAGATGCCATCTTATAATAAAACAGCTTTAATTTCCCAAAAAGTTTTAATTAAAAATCAAGCAATTTCGGGTATTTTTTAAAACTCAAATAATTTTTCACTTGATTTTTTTAATTTTAATTTTAAAATTATGCTAGTAAGCTTTAGGTTTCAAATATTTATCGTTATTTTATTTTGTTTTCATGAACAAGAATTCATTTGATCTCATAAATATTTATTTTTTCCTCTTGAAAATTATTAATTATGATTTTAGAAACTAGTAGAAGAGGAAGAAGCTTTAATACTGAAATTGACGAAAGCAAAGAAAGTTACTGAATCTGTAAGTCGTAATTCCCTTTAATTCTTTTATTTTCTTACATTTAAAATTACATTTTCCAATAAATATATACATATTAAGAGAACAAAGAGTTTATCTTAGAAATCATCCTTTAAAAATCATACGAATTGGGTTTTTTTTTTTTAAATTCATGCTTTTAAACATTATTTGATAAAGAGGACAGTGTTTTATTTTTATTTTATTACTACATTTTTAAACTTTATTTAAAGAATTTTATTTTTGCAAGATTTTACAGGTTTTGAATGAGTAATATACTCTACAAATGTATTGTATGTGTAAATATTAAAGAGTTTTACAGATGAATATTAAAATACATTGCAAAATAAAAGATAATAAGAAAAAAAAAAGCTTTTCATTTTTCCGAAACTTGCTTTACTCATCAAATAAAACAATTAAAACAAAAACTGTATTTTACAATTGGAATATTTTTGGTTCGTTAAGAAATAAAATTTTATTTTTAAATGTCCCACAAGATGTAAGATCAAATTAAGATGATTTTATCAAGATGTTTAAATGTTTCTTTCAGGATCATAAGCCACGAAGAAAAAGGAAAAGAAAAAATGATAAGGAAAATGTAAGTTATTATTTTTCTTTTCTGTGTAAAATAAGTAATGAAAATAATTTTACAGCATTATTTTTGTTTAGTTACTCTAATTTTAATTAAAAATAATTTATAATTTTTTAGCACTATTATAACTGTATTGCAATTTTCAAACAGTGAATTTAAAAAAAAATTTGAGACTGTTTTTTTCTACTAAATCGGTCTCTGATGGGCCCGTTTTCTGTAAAATAAGCCTTTTGATGTAAAATAGACCTTTTGTAGCAAATCGTATAAGCTTTACATAGGCAAACAATTTTACATTTATTAATTTTTATCTCGCAAATTTTTACCAGGTAAAGCAAAGAAACTCGCAACTTCAATACATTATTTTTATTACTAAATTATTTTTACTTTTAGAGAGGATTATTATGTAAGTAATATTTACTTAAACATTCTTTTTTTTAAAACTGAACTGAAAACCAATTCCAGAAAATTTTCTTAGGAAGAAAGAAAATATTAATTAGACGGTAAAATCTTCTAAGCGTGCAAAACTAAATATCAATTTTTCTACGACATCTTCATATTTTCTTTTTTTTAAATTTATTTATGTATGAAATATATGGAAAAAAATTAGAATAATTTCTCGTTCATCGACACTTTATTTGATTATTAGGATTTGAGTTTTAAAAATTCACCTTCTTCAATTTTTTTTTCAAAGCATGTGTTAATATTTGATTCCGTTATTTAATTAATATTTAGCATTAATTCAACTGTCACATTTGAGATCACCTTGTAGAACTTCGGAGATTGCTTTTAAATTCGATCATGAAATTTGATCATTAGAAAAACTATTGAGGGTAAAATCTTTTCTTTTTTATGGATTAATGTGCAATGAGCAAAATAAATAAATTATTTAATTAATAAAAATTAATAAATAAATAAATAAATAAGCAAGTGGACTGCTCTAAAAAACTTTCGATTCAATGATCGGATCTTCACGTTCTAGGACTCAATCTTAATGGTTTAAGGGAATAACTTTATATATGCTAATTAGTTAGTTAAGAGGATATTTTAAGTTACGAAATCAGATACAGAAACACATTTGTTCAAAGTGGTTCGAAAGTAGGTTGATTTTAAATATATATTCGAATTAATTTACTATGTATTATTAATTTTAATATTATTTATAATCATAACTATAATTAGTTGAAAGTTAATAAATTAGTTAATATAATTAATTTATAATTATTAATTTTAATATTATTTATATTCATTATTTATATTTATATTCATAATTAGTTAATTAAATTAATAAATTAGTTACTATAATTAATTTACAATTATTAATTTAAATATGTCGATAATTCATATTTTAACTTACAAATCAGTGAAAGATGATTTCAGATATAGAAGTAGACCTTCTCTGAATTAACATACTTTTTTGACGACAGATTAAGGAAGGGGGTAGCAGCTATCTGGGAAATGCGGTTTCAATAGTCTGGACAGGAGAGAGGTCCAAAGCTTGAACCCCTTAATGTTAATTTTACTTTTTTTGGATATTTCACGATGTCTCAAGAACATTTTAAGTGGATTGAAGAATGTTTGTACACAATTATAAAATATATTTTTCTAAAGATAATTTCATGCAAAATATAACTTTTAATAAATATTGATTATTTTTTATTATTTTATTTAAAAACAGTCGAAATTTTTTTTAAATTGTAAGGTATGCAATTTTTTATATTATTTTAAAAAACACAATTTTAAATAGCAAAAGTAAATTTTTTCTTTTTAACGAAGTCAGTTGAATAGCTTCTGATAAATCAAATTTTGAAAAAGTCATATTTTTAAAATTAAAAAGGCATGTGAATTCAGAAGAAAGTGTCTTTTTGTGTCTGATTTTATAACTTAAATCATCCTATTAATTAGTTTAAGTGAGGTCATTCCCTCGAGCCATTAAGATTGAGTCCCAAAACGCGAAAATCCGATATTTAAAATAAAAGTTATTTAGGGAGGTTCATTTTTTATTTTGTGTACTGAACACATAATGCAGTAGTATAACTATCTGCCTCAAGTTTTTCGTTGCACATTTTATATGATCAGTTTTATTAAAATGCCTGAAAATAATTGTCGGAATTTTTTTCTTAGGAGTGCTCAGATGGTTTCTACGTTTCCATCTCTGAGCGTGCGAAGAATAATAAAAGAAGCTGTCGAAAATAAGTAAGTTTTTTTTTCTTTTTTTTCTTACTATTACTTGCATTATTTTTAAGTTTTTCACACATTCGCCTTCGAAACATTTCATGTTTAGCTTTAAACGGTTATAGGAATCGATTGATTAAATATAAATTTTCCTGATTATACAATTCATACACTCCGAAAATGTACAAAAAGGAAGGAAAAAAAATAGTCGACATGAGCAAAAAAAAAAGGCGGTATTCATTTTCAATATGTTCACTTCAATATGTCGGTACCAACTGAAATATGTTGACTGTTTTTTCTTATATATTTTTTAAACTAAAAAAGTTTTTAATCGGGTAAGATCTTACCACTTTAGTTTTCAAGGACTATTTGTTTGATTATTATAACTTTATTAAAAAGATAACCAATGACACATTTTACATAAGAGTATTCTCGTTCATTTTAAGAAAAGGTATTTTTGAATAAAATACAGTGGAACCTGTCTAAATTGACCACCCTCGGGACCAAGTCAAATGGCCGCTATATAGGGGTGGTCACTTTATGAAGACTCTTTAAAAAGGACTCTTTAAATACCTTACTCAAGGTGCTCACTTTACCCAGGTGGTCACTTTTACTGGCTCCACTGTATAATCAGAGATATTCTGTAATACAAAGAGGGGTGGGTGTAGCTACTGAGTGTTCAATGTGTCCATGCATGCGTAAAGATTTAGGCGTTCTTTTTCTTTTCTTTATTACCTTCGCATAGCAGATTGAAATATCTATCGCTGTTTATGGGCAAATAACTTTTTAAATGTTTTACACTTAAAAAAATGAATTTTTTGAATTTTTCTTTACTTTTTGGATGAAAACACTTCAGGCGGTAGGTATGTACTTTATTTATGTCGCCCTAAAGCTTCACAATGAGCTTTTGATAAAGATCTGGGAAACATCCTTCAGTGATGCTTCAGGGAACCGTGTCTTTTACAATCAGTCCACTGCGGGACCATTTCAGACGAACAGAAAATGTCTGACTGAATGTTCCCAGAACATTCCTCTCGGGGGGAAAAAATACAGTGTTATTTTTTGAAATTTTCTAATATTCTTATTAACTATTTTTCTTCCGATTTTGGAATAAAAATTTTTATTCTTTTTTTAGTTTGGATTGGACGTTCTTTTTACTTCGCATTCTTCCTCATAAAACCTTGTATGACATTATTTTGCTTTCTAATCTCTCCATTTCATTTCATTTTATTTTATTTTGTAACTGGCCCTCAACAGCTGAACCAATTCTGAGTTTAAGACTATTAATGTTCAGCACCATAGTGTTGCACTTTTAAACCCAACCCTGAAGACAAGGGAACTCTTTGATCAAGCATTGGGGTAAACTTCGTAGAGGACCGTTTGATGAAACTAACACGTATTTTCGTTCCACGGTGATAAAAGCCTCCAATGGTAGTTAGAGGACAAAATTCTAACCCATGATCCGTCTACTACTGAGATTATTTAATGTTAGCGCTGTTGTCGGTTTGAACTGGAAGCAGAATTCGTATCAACCAGCTATCGTTGGGATTTCAAACTGGGTCACCTCACTGGGAAGCGAGCGTTTAAGCACCTTAGCTACTTTGGCTCTACGTATATTAAATAGAAAGTATTATGCATCTTTAAAGATTATCTTAACGAGAAATTCGATTACTAAATCAAAAGCTATAACAAGTTATTCTCTTTTTAAAATGGCGCCCATAAAGAGCTTGTTTTAATGAATTACATTTAATTTTAGTTCATGAAATGCACTGGCAAGCCATGAACTTCTTCTGGCAGAGTTTTTTAAAGTTAAAGTATTTAACTTTCTTTTTTGTTGATTTTATCGTGTAAATAAACAATATTCTATAATTATTTATGTAAATAAATGAACATTGATTTCAGAATTCATCAGGGAAATATACTATATGCGTCTTTTCAAATCTGCGAATATGAGTTAATGCCAAATCACGGTCTTTGTTTTTGATGTGTTTTGAAATCATTAGCCGGTTAATACGATTTATATTTTTTATTAACAAGGTTTTTTAAAGCTATGGAAAGTAATAAAAAAAAAGAAAAAAAAACGCAGTTTATGTGCCTTACACTTGAAGCAAATCTATAATTTTAAACTGTATATACCATCTTGCTGTAAAGAATAATCTCTGCTTTATAACGGACAAATAATAAAAAAATATTTTAAAAGTTTTTAACCATTTTTAAAAATCACCAATTTTTTCGAATTTTTTTTCACTCAGATAAAGATTATCAAAATCAATGCCTAATTCTTATTTTTTAGAAATTTTTATGAGCACAGAAAATGCAGCTTCGGAGTAAATTTCAAAATATTTAAAAATGAGACCACAAACGGCTTTCATTTTCTCAAAACTGCGGCTTTTCTCCATTTTGCACCATTTTCATAACGAACATGAAGGCGCTTGTGAAAAATAGGCTAAACTTGATCAAGCTGTCATGAGTAACAAAAAAAGCATCATTTCATGCAACTTCGAACAAAATAGCCCTTAAAATTCTTTTTCATAAATTTTAGTAAATAAAAATGTTTATTTAAATATGTTTATTTAAATATTTTCTAAGCTGATTTCTGTTACAATTAATAAGGCTAGTGGTGAAATGAACCTGACTGAGATTTTTTTTTTCACATCATTAGAACTGGAATGAATATATCGTCCTGAATGAAATGTATTATGTATGTCTTTATATACATGTTTTATTGATGTAAATGTTCAAATTATTCATTATCATACTATTAAATATTCATCGATTCACAGTTATAGTGCAACACAAATGACGATAATTATGTAAATTTGAAAGATTTTTGTAAATAAGTTTAATAAACACTTTTGTTTTTGTATTATCTAGATTATTAAGTGAATCATTCCAATTCGAATTGAAAATCCTGATTATTTTCATAAGGACTATAAGATAAAGGAAAATGGTGCAATTCGAAAAGTTTAATTAGTTCTTAGATATTTATTCAGGATGCTTTTCTGCAATAGTCGTTATCAATTCAAACAGATAAACATACATTTCCTTATATGATTTCAGATCTTATAATACGTATCCAAATTCCAAGTTCGTTTTAGTTAAAAAAAAAACAGAATAAATTTATAAGTTAATAAAAAATTGTGTGAAAATATAGTCGCAATTAAGAATTCAATTAAGGCTGTCAAAAATTTGCACAGTATTATGGTTCAATAATTAGATTCAGTTCAAAGTTGAACAAAATTTTCTTAGAGTAAAGGAACTTAATAAATTTCACAATAATTTTGTTCCTAGTGTGTACTTTTATCATTAAAATTATTGTTAAGCTCTCAATATAAGAAATTTAGGGGGAGTCACGGTTTTTTATGGCAAAGAAAATTCTAACAAGTTTAATTCACAAAAGTTTTTCTTTTTTCAACTGAGTTAGTGAAAATACAGGTACTGTTTTCTCTAAAAGGATTTTTTAAGAAATAAAGCCTTTCTTTTAAATATGTAATTTCAAAATTCAATTTTGCTATTAGAAAAATATAAGTTATGATATATAAAATATAGTTAAAATACGAAATTAAATTTATGATAAACATTTCTAAAAAAGAATTTTTTTTTGTTCTTTATAATGAGTGAACAGAAAAAAAAATGCTATAAAATAATCAAAAGCTTTGAAATGTTCCAAACGTATTTCTAAAATATTAAAATGAAGAGTTAATCTGCGTGTGAGTTTCTCTTAGAACTATATCGATTTTCAGAATTAAATAGAACTCTGTTCCTCCTATTATCTTGATATTCGAACTGCGGCTGCGATCCTAAGACTCATTCGAAATTTTTAATTAGTTTGCTCGATTTAGCCAAACGAAAAATGAAATTTTTTCATTGGCTTAGGAGTTACCAGTGATAAAAATGAGGCAGCAGGTAATTTTCTATTTTCTAATATTTTAAAGATTTTATTAGAGATATTTATTAGCTTTTCTCATTAAAAAGAAGTTTTTTGCACTTTATTTCATTTTTAATTGTTTTTTATTTTTTATGTCTTACAAACTCATTGCTCAGCATTGTCATGATAGAATTGGTCAATTACGGAACAAATTTGTATTTCAAACGTTTTCTGAAATAACATATATATTTTGCTTATAGTCCTTCTTCTAAAACGTAAATCAGTGAAACTAAATAATTTAAAATTAACTTCAATGGGACAAAAAAATAAGTTATAAAATGATATGAAGAAAAATTGGTGAAATAGTACTGATACGCAAAGTAGAATTGTAAACAACTATTGACGCCAATAATCATTGATTAAATTTGTTATAATGTAATAATTTAATTAAAGCAAATAGCTATGTTCTAAATATCAAAATTAAGTAAGAAAAGCTATTTATTCCTTCAAGGAAACGGTGAAAATGCTCCAATATTTTATTGAACGCAATTGAAGCTGAATTAGCTTTGGAAATGTGTACCAATTGAAATGAAAAACTAATGTAAAATGAAAAAATTTCGTTTAAGAGAAACGCAAAAAATTAAACTTTTATGTAAGTCCATGGTGCTTAATTGATTTTGATAATACGTGCTAGAAGAAATGAAAAAATAGGCTTTGTACTATGAAGCAAAATAAATTGACAAGTGGTTCTAGGTTATTTAAGAAAAACGCTAAAAATCGCCATAATATCATTGACGTTATTGATACTTTGAAGAAATGGTAATGAGAGAAACGCAAAAAATGGTCTAACTTTTATTGACGACAATGATAGTTAGTAATTGATGATACTTTGATGAACAATAGTGAACAATGATACTTTGGTAAAAAGTACTAACTGAAATAAAAAAAAAGCTATATACTAAGTTCTATAAAACAAAATTAATAGAGAAATGGCACTAATTCGCTTAGGAAAAATGCAAAATATCGCCACTGACACCAGTGAGGCTTAATTAATTTTGGCACAACTAGCATTATGGTAATTGGTGCAGTTTTAACAGGTACCAAATATAGTAATATAGATATAATGAATAATATTAGTACACTTGATGACTATTAAAACTGCATAAATATTATGAAGCTTTATTATAGATAGTGTGAAAAGAGGTTTTTAACGGGTTTCCTTTTAAAGGGTTAAGTACCAGAGGAAATTGCTAAAAATGTTCTTTTTTTAATCAAAGTTCATTTTCAACTTAAAGGTTTTAACTTCGATTGCTCAAACGTGTCATTTATGCTTCTTAATATTTTAGCTGATTCTTGATATTTTTTTTAAATAATTTTTATTCAATGTTTCTTTTTATTTTAAAGATAAAAATTAAAGTTTGAGAATTAAAAGAATTGCGTCTAAAACAAGAAAGAAGAAAGAGAAAACAAGTTTAAAATTTTAGTAAAAAAATGTCTTTTATTAGAGCTGATTAAAATAAATGTTATGAAATCAAATTTTTGTTTGAATAATGACAATAAGAATAAACATATTTATTATTAAAATTACGAGTAACTGCTAACTGTAATTTCTCCAATATTTGATAACTATGGGCTTCAAGTTGGTAATTAATATTTTTCTACGAGATTTGATATGCAATTATCTTTTTTAAAATTATAAATATGCATGCATAATGAATAAATAAAGCATTTAAAAGTGAACAATTTAACGTTGAGAAAAGCAAAACACTTTAAAACGTTAAAGTAAGTAAATAGTAGTTAAGAATGAAAGTGTCCTGAGTGAGTCAGTAAAGCTGCTCAAAATATATTAGAGTAAGTTTAATCAGCAAGAATTGGGTTTCCACTATGGATTTTTATTTAATCAATATAATGCGCTATCTACTATTCATAGGAAAGTGGTGATTACTCTAAAGCCACAGCAAAAAAATTTGTAAATTGCGGAAAAAGAAGCATTAATATGTAAACAATTTAACGTTGAGAAAAATAAGACATTGGAGAGCTTTAAAATAAATAAAAAGCAATTAGAAATTAGAGAGTCCAGTGTGAATCAGTGAAGCTACATAAAATATATTGGATTAAGATTAATTAGCAAAAATGAGGCTTTGGATTTTTATTTGATCGATATTATTTGCTGTTGTTGTTGATTTACGTCGCACTAGAGCTGCACAATGGGCTATATGCGACGGTCTGGGAAACATCCCTGAGGATAATCCGAAGACATGCCATCACAATTTTGATCCTCTGCAGAAGGGATGGCACCCCCACTTCGGTAGCCCAACGACCTGCACGCGAAGTCGAGCACTTTACGGTAGCACAGTTTAACGAGGACCAATACCGCACACCCTCGGTCCCTACGCTGACTGATCCAAGTGGGTCACCCACCCGCACACTGACCGCAGCCAGTGATGCTTGACTTCGGTGATCTGATGAGAACCGTGTCTTAACGATCAGTCCACTGCGGGACTGATATTATTTGCTTTCTACTATTCATAGGAGAGTGGTGGTTACTGTAAAGCCACGGCATAAAAATTTGTAAATTGCTGGAAAAAAAAGTATTAATATGTAAACTATTTAACATTGAGAAAAACAAAACATTGCACAACTTTAAAATAAATAAAAAACAATTAGAAATGAAAGTGTTCAGTATGAGTCTGTGAAGCTACATCAGATACATTAGAGTAAGTTTAATCAGCAAGAATGGGATTTTGGATTTTTATTTAATCGACATTATTTGCTATCTATAATTTATAGGCGAGAGGTGATTACTCAAAAACCACTTCATGAAAATTTGTAAAAAATTTGGCGAAAAATTTGTAAAAGCAAAACATTAAAATAAATAAATAGCAATTACAAATGAAAGCGTGTCGAATGTGAACTATGATATATTTATTTACTCATTAATATTTTTTTCTTCCTAAAATCGCATTTAACTTAAAATAATTTTTCTTCTCTTGTTAATTTTACTTTTAAATGAAATAAAAGAGTATTCTAACTTAAATAGTTTCCTAGAAATACAAAATCCATGCAAATAACATATTTGATTCAAAACATCTTGATATTTTACATTTAATTTTTCAATTATATTTATAGTAAGAATAAGAATTTATAATAAGAATTTATAATAATGCAATTGCTCAGTTTAAAAAATTCTGAAAGTAGGTTCTGAAAATGCATGAGGGAAGGAAGTTAACAAACCATTTTCCCCAAATTTCAATTCTTTTTTTTTATTTATTTATTTTTATTTATTTATCTTTACGTATTGATGTCATTTTGTAATTATATTTATTTTTTCAAAATAGTAGAATATAGTTCGGAGAAGGGTGAATAAACTAATTAATTTCATGAATTTAGATTTTTAAATTTTTTTGCGAATTTTATTCATTAATTTTATTTTTTTTTTAAATTCAAGAACAAAATGATTCCTCGTGCACCACTTAAAAAGCACAACACGAGGTTTACAGACGTAAGTATGGTAGCAAACAATGCAGGATATTTAAACAGAATTGCATACTCATGTAAAATTTAGAAACGAAAAATAATTATAATAAAATAAATAAAAACATTTACAAAAAGGATGAGAAAAATGAAAAATTTAAAATAGTACGTAAAACAAAGTGATTTATAAATTTGCATTAAAAACTGAATCAATGAATTCGCAGAAAAGTTTGAAGGTGGTTTTGCTTCCCACAAAAGTGCGAAGAGAGGGAGGAAAGTTAATAATGAGCGACTTTAAGGCAATTATTAAGATTTTTCTATTTTTCTCAAACTGTGAGCATTTTACAATAAAATGCTCAACGTCTTGTGTTCCTCCAATATTGCAATCACACAGATCACTGCAACTTAAGCCAAATCTTTTTAAATATGCCTTGAAGTTGCCGTGTCCAGTGAGAAATTGCGTCACATGAAAGTTGCAGAAAAAATGTTGGTTTTCAAGTCTTTCATTAACAGATGGATTTTATTTGGCTAGTTTACTTCCTAGTAAACTTTGTTTATTAATTTTACTTGGCTAGTTTACTTCATAGTAAAATTCATCAAAATAAATGGAAAATATTTAGGAAAGAAACAAAATATTTTTGAAGTAAGAATTATTTAACGTTGAAATAAGTTTATGTCCGTAGAAAGTATGTGTATGAACTGGACTCCCCCCCCCTCAAATATCCTCCTTCACAAATTTCTTCTGAGAACTGGTTGCAAATTTAAAAAGTTCACACGCACTTCCTTTGTTCATTTTGTGCGTGAACACCAATTAGCTTCGTTATCAGTTCTTAGTCAAATTCTTAAAATGTTTCGATATTCATTAAATCAATTAGGTGTTTTGAAGAGCTACATATTTTATCATGAGTAGATATTTTTAAAGTATTATTATTATTATCAACATTTAAACGAAGTGGGGTTTATTCATTAAGTCTATTGTTTGGTTCTAAAACACAAAATAACGTGAATTTCAGGTTCACCTGTAGTCACCTACCACTAATCAAAAATAATTAATATAATAATAAAAAAGAGAATAGGTACTTAGGTATTTTATAAATTAATTTCAAGGCTATTCATAAAGTTAAAACATTAAGTTCTATAATTCGTAAAATAAAGTAAACCATTCATAAAGTTTTATGTAAAAATCCATTTAAGAGAGGATTAATCAGGGAGGAAGGGATTATCTGCAATGCTTAATATTCTCTTATCAAGAGTTTAAAAGTATCTCTTTTGACTGGCGTATGATTTTATTTTCATTGATTTTATGATGATTTGTTATATAAAATAATGAGAACTATAAATGTATAAGAAATTAATTTCATAAATTACAATATTTATTGAAATGCTATTTAATTAATTATTTTCTACGTTTACTATCTACCGTATATTCCGGCGTATAACGCGCACTTTTAATACAAAAATTAACATTGGAATTTACGGGTGCGCGGTATACGCCGAATATAAAAAATTATAGATTAAAAAAATTTTAATATAGAAAAATACTTTTATTTTAAAGAAATAACATACCTTTACCTATATACTTTATTGATTTTCGTTATTACATAAATAGTTCATTATATTCGTCTTCCGTTATTTCTTCAGGCACGTCATCACAATCTGTTTCGTCTTCATCATCTGCGTTACCCTCATCCATAAATAAACAGTCATCTTCTGATCCGTCCAAATTATTTGAAATGGTGCATTTTTTGAGTGATTTTCTAACCATCTCAGACTTAATTTCATCCCATACTTTTAATATCCATTCGCACATTGTTTCCAAACTTGCATGACGCATATGCCCTCCTTTCGCAAATGTTTTCTCGCCCTCCAACATCCAAGTGTTCCACTGTTTTTTTAAATTGGCTTTAAATGATTTGTTTAAGCAGACGTCCAATGGCTGAACTAATGGTGTCAATCCGCCCGGAATAACTGCCATATCTGTGTTACATTCCTTCAACAATTTTTTTGTATTATCTGTAAGGTGGGACCTAAACATGTCCCACAATAAAAGGCTTTCTGGTTTTCTATTGATACTAGACGAGATATTGCACATGTACAATCCAAATATTCGTGCGCATTATACGAAGAGTATATCTTAAAATTTAAAAAAAGTTATTAGAAATTACGGGTGCGCGTTATACGCCGGGGCGCGTTATGCTCCAGAATATACGTAATTATATTGATGATTTTAGTTAGTGTTGATATTGTTTTGCAATAGTATTGACACAACTACACTAAGAGGATTGTTAACGCACATATTTCTTTAATACACCAATAAACTCTCTTGTTTTGTGCCGTTTCATTTTTTTTTTCTTTCCTTCTTTTTTTCATCTTTTATTATTTTCTTTTTTTTTCTTTTTGTAGCTTTTTAAGTCATGAATTGCAATACTTCACTTTCTAAAACCCTCGTAAGCTTACAGAATTAACATTTATAATATATAATTATAGTTAAAAGAGGAAAAAAATATCTGTTTATATATATATATATATATATATATATATATATATATATATATATATATATATATATATATATATATATATATATATATATATATATATATATATATATATATATATATATATATATATATATATATATATATATATATATATACATACAATTTTTTATTTATTTATTTACTTTTTTGAGAGAGAAAAAGTTAACTTAAAACTTAAAAGTGCAGAAATACTTTGATTTTGGAATTTTTGACGGCAATGAATATTTTTTAAAAATTCCGATACCTGAAAGTTTTTTTTTTCGTGAAGCTGATTAATTTTTGCTTGCAATGGATTTAATTTAACTGATTTAATTGATTCTTAAATTTCGGACAGGGAAAAAATCAATGATTGAGATTACAATCCCCATTCTAAAAATAACTACAGTCAGACCCCGCTATAGTGAACCTTCAAGGGACCGAAATTTCTGTTCACTGTAACCGGGAGTTCACTATATCCGTTACGCAGGCAATTTAACTAATGGTTCCCAAACTCCTTCCTTTTATTACACATTGTTCAAATAAATGACTGAAAAATATTACATAGTAGCAAAAAATGTGTTATTTTCCATTACTCTTTGTCTTGCGTACAAAAAAAAAATAGTAATCTTTAGCTAATGAGCAATCCTCAACATTAGATATGGAAAAAACTTTCCGACTCTCAGATAATTTTCCTGAATTTCTGTTATTCTGCTTTTTAAATCTGTCTAACCTGCCATTCGAGCACATAAAAGTAGTCTCATAAAATCGCTTAGCAAATTCATCGACATTTGTGTTGTCCAGATACTTCGATTGGTGAACCACTTCAGTAATGCTTCTTCAACATCCTTGTGATCTGCTTTTCTCAACTTTTTTCTGCCATCTAATTTTTTTTTCATGAGCAGAAACTATTAATTGCCTATTTTTCCATATGTTACAAACTGCAGATTTGGATAGTTTATATTCCCTGCAAATATCAGCTTGATTGCGAATTGAAATGAGGGCCTTATCAACACATATTAGTTTCCAACTCTTTGACCAATAATGAATAATTGCTCATTACCTCTGACATAAAATGCATATTGATCTGACTGACATCGTCTGCCTGGGTTGGAAACATCTGCTTTGTTTTTTTAGGGATGGGAAAGTGAGATAAAAGAAGCAAACAAGAAAAAATGCTTATCGCTACATTCCCTTCCATAGATGGTTTTGAAAATCGGTATATGTATTTTTTTTGAAGTAGAAATTTCAAAATTATTGCAAAAAAATCAGTTGAAGACAGAAAAAAGTTCATTATATCCAACTTCCTAACTTTTTTGGTTCACTATATCCATAAAAAATAACATTATCCGCGTATAGCAAGTCACGGGACCGAACATTTCGTTGACTATATCCGGGAGTTCACTATAAGCCCTGTTCACTATAGCAGGGATTGACTGTATTATAACCATAAAATAGCACGTTTTTATGATTAAAATATCACTCGTTTTTTTATGGTTTTCGTTTTTCTATCATGAGTGTTAAATTTGAAATATGTCGTGTAAAAGTAACACACGTAACAATAGAGTTGCCCTATTATTTTTTATATATTGATTGTATGTTAAGATTGTAATTTTTATTCTTCTCATTTTAATTATGCTTCTAGCATAAGGAAAGTTTTGCAAACAGATAATTTTTTTCCTAAAATTTTAATTGGTGATTGCATTTTTTCGGGAGTGAAGATGTAACATAAAAAGCTTGAATTAATCTTTTCATGCTATTTCTTTTCTGTAAACTTTTTCTTATACCTTAAAACGAAATATTTTACGGATTTATTTTGTAAATTTCTAGCTAACTTTTGTTGAGGAGGAGCACCTCGACTTTTTGTCACTTGAATATATATATATATATATATATATATATATATATATATATATATATATATATATATATATATATATATATATATATATATATATATATATATATATATATATATATATATATATATATATATATATATATATATATATATATATATATATATATGTATATATATATATATGTATATGTATATATATATATATATATATATATATATATATATATATATATATATATATATATATATATATATATATATATATATATATATATATATATATATATATATATATATATATATATATATATATATATATATATATATATATATATATATAACTAAATATATGTAACGAAAATATCGCATTCAATTTTCGAAAATTCAATAATATGGTTCAAATTACTATCAAAGATTGCATCAAATTTTAATTCTATCAACAATGAATCAACAAGATTCTAATTTAGTAGTACAATATTAGTAGAGTTAAAAATAATTGCCCAAATACAGCAAAAGATAATTTTAGTTTCCCTCCTTTAATTACAGTAAGTTTGGATCATGGATAAGTTTTATAAGATTTAAAATTCTAGGGAGATGCTTATATGAAATGCTAAGGTCATGTTTGTATTCTTAAATTGATAACTACAATTATACAGAGTATCTTAAACGAAAATCTAAACGTACCATTTTTAGAGAGTTACAGATTTGTTACGTTTACCAATTTTTTAGTATTTCAAATAAAATTTATAAGGATTTTTAATAAAAATTTGAATCTAAGTGAGACAAAAAAGATAAAAAAGTATGACACATGCAAGGTAAGCAATAAAATACAAAAAATTTTATTAAAATTAATTTCAAAACTCTTTCAAATTGACAGATAATTTTCGTCGTTTTCATCTCACCCTAATTGTGATTAAATTGAACATTGAATAGGATGAGCATGAAAAATATTAAAAATGAAATAATGAAACCATTTTAATAATAATAATAACATATAATCATTTACAAATAAACTGCTTAGTATATAATTCAGTAACATGTTCACTAAAGATCTTGTCCACAAAATTAAAAAACAAAATAGTGTTTTCACTGAATCCAAAGATCGAAATTTCTTTTTCTATCTTAATCCTTCTTTCTCCATTTTTTTGTCTATGATGTAAGTATTTTGTTGCTGATCTTGCATGTTGCTGATCTTGCAACCAAAATCTGAAAATAAACAAATAAAAAATTAGAAATAAAAATTAAATAAAATTTTTATTTTTAGAGCGGTTTATTTCAACAATTAGGGAGGTTTTATGAACAAGTTTTAATTCATTTGTGCAATAAATAATGTAGAAAAATATTTAAATCTTGCGTGATCAACAATATTTTATACACCTGAGTTTTGTGAAAAAGAATTTTAGAAACTTATCTGGCACAAAATTTTTGAACAGAAACTTTTTCCCACCCTTCAACATTTAATTGGAGGACCATCTTATAAATCGAGATACTGTTTTGGTATGGACACCATTCTCAGATTGAAATAGATGCACATAAATTAAACTATTTCGAAAAGTCCTTTAAATTACTTTCAAAAATTAATTTGAATTAATATAAGTAATTTATGTAATTAAATATTAATTATTGTCTTGCGCAAAAAATTCGCGCAGACAGAAAAGAAATTTTTCCTTTTTAAAATACTCAGAAAAAGATACTGAGAACGTCGTGCATCAGACAAGAGTTGAACAGAACATGGATTAAATAGCACAAATAAAAAAGAAGAAAATTATACAGCTTTTAATGTGTTGTTCAGATTTTCGAGTATCAATACGTAATTCGTTACGATATTTAAAGTTAAGAGTATTAGCCCAAAAATGTAATTCATTTGAATAAAAAGTCTTTTTTTCGTCCAATTTTGATTTAAGGAATTTGGTCAGATGACAGGTCAAATTTTTGGACCCCTTAACATTAATATTACATTTTGAGAATTTCACCTTCATTGAGAGGGCGTACTTTAAGTTTTAGTTCTCGAGAACAATTCGACTAATTTCTTTCAGATTTTCGACTTTGTCATTAAAGAATTCAATAAGTTTTTGACCTAATTTTTTCAGTGCAATTGTCTTTGGTTAAACAAATTTTACGTTCGTGTGGAAAACACTTGAAAAACATATTACTAATTCTAGAGAGATGGTGAAATAAGCAAAAAGATAAGTTAACAATCAGTCTCCTAGCCATACTAGTGAGAAGACCATATATTTTCAAATTGCTGATCTCTCCCCCCTTATTTTTGTCGGTTCTAAAATCCAAGGATTTCACCAAAAAAGAAGCATATTTAATAAGATCAAGAGCGTTTTTGTGTTATATTTCATTTTCTTCACCAAATTATTCACCAAATTTAATTCGCGTAACTAATGTGAACCTTTTAATCCATTTACATTGCTTTTCGCGAAAATTCAATCACTGGAACAAAGGTTTTCTGGGTGTCCTGATACTAATTTTACGAATTGTACATAGAATAAGGGAGCAAAACAGTAATTTATTTAAAACTTTGATGAAAACATTTTGCTGTCTTCGTACTTGACATTATACACACTTAATTACTCACAAATATATACGTGTGAGTTGGCTAGCAACGCATTTGGTGCAAGAGGAATATGCTTGTACAATTGGCACCTAACCATTCACCTGTTTGACTAAATTTAAGACTTAAGAGAAAATATTATGCAGCATTATTTATGTTTCATAACTTTTTAAGTTTTTATTTTAAAAATGGTGTATTGTCACTTAAGACTCACTTCCATATTTTTTTCATTACTAGATATCTGCAAATATATTTTATTCTAAAATAGCTTTTTTTTTATTCAAATATATTCTTCTCAAAATTAACATTTTGTAATTTTTCAGAGTGCTCTTACGTAAAATGTGTCTTAAAATTTATTTTGTTTATAATTTATTAATTAGTAGTTATATGGCTTATAGTTTGGCATGAAATGTCTTGATTACAAAAAATATAAAAAAAGAAGAAAAAAAGAATAGTATTAATACATTAAACATAAAATCAACTTACTCATTTTCGGCAACTTCTTTTGTGAAATTTTGTCCGCTCGGAAATAGACACAAAATATGATTCAAAATCCTAAAAATTAAAAAAAAAATCCATTATTCATTTTCAGAATTACTCAAAGTAAAGAATTATTTTCTCTAACTTGATCATACACAAAAAAAACTTTTGGTATACTCTTTCTCTTTTCTTTTCTGTAAACAAGGAAATTAAAAACTTTCAATTTTTTTTCAATTATTGAATTTTTATTGATAGAAAGTAATCATAATAGTTCAAAAGGGTGATCTCAATGTAATAATCAATTAACAATAAATATTGATATAGTAATAGTATTAGACCGAAATTTTATTTTCCTAACTATTAAGATGGAGAAATGCGGTGATTGAAAAATATTGGCGCTGATTTTGTAGTTGAAATTATGTGGTTATATGCATTGTAGTAAACAAAACGTATAATTGGACTAAATTCAGATTATCTGGAAAAATGAAAATAGAGAAAAGAATATATAAAAATTATGATTTTTTTTTTAATTGTTTATAACGTTGCGGATTTTCTTTCCTTTTTTTTATGGAAAACTTCCTGATGAATTTTTATTTAATAACATTGAATAAATAATTTATGTATAACTAAATATTTTGTATGCGCACATGCATAATTATTCTTTCGATTCTACTTTCTCCATTAATTTGGGAACAAAAAATACTTTTGTAATAAAAATTGAGTATTAAATTTACAAGTTCCCTTATAAAAATATTCGAGAAAAAAGTTGTTAAAGTTGTTTTTAGAAGGAAAACATCATCTATTTCGTACTAAAGGCCTATTTATTTTCGAGAACGAGTTGTGCTAATTTAGTACGAAAAGACACTTTTAAGTACAAATAAATGTCTGGTCATTCTCATAAAACTAAGAAAATTTATAAACAATCCTATTCATTGTTTGAAAACTTTAATTACTGTCAAGTAGATTCAAAACTATTTTAAAATTAAAGTTAATGTAACTAAATAAACTATATAACTGAAACAATTGAATGTGTTGTTGATTTTATAAAATAATTAACTAATTAATTAAAAAATAATGTCTTACGTTTTCTTTTTCATCTGCCCGCTTTCTTTTACGCTGACGTTTACTAGCCTGAAAGAAAAACAAATGTTAAATGACAATTATACAGGATTTTTTTAAAAGAATAAATAATTTTAAATATAAAAGATTTTTTTTTTCAAATACTTTCAAGGTATTATTGAAACGGGTTTTTAAGAAATAAGATCAGAAGTGTATATATTTATTTAAAAAAGTGTTAGAATTATTTTGTATTTAGATTTTTATTTAGATTTAGTATTTAGATTTTTGTGTGTAAAATATTTTAATATATTTTCAAGAAAGAAGTTTTAAATGAATTACACTAGGGAACTAATTTTTTCTACCATTTAAACAAATACTTTATCTTGACTAATTTTGGTGTGGGATTTTCTAATTTGAAATTAGATTTGCCTCTAAGCGTATACTTTTTAATGACATTTTTAGCTTACTTTTGTCGACGTATACAAAATTGAAAACATTACAGTTAACATGGGGTCACATAAGTGTTCAGCAAACTTCCGGGAGTGTTATCAGGACAAAAACTGAATAAAAGTCCATTCCCGAAAAAGATCATCTTATTTATATAATCATCTCATGCACTTACATTAAAAAATATGAAATAATTTTTTTAACTTACCGATTTGGTCGACTGTTCAGCATTTGGTTGGCTGGTCAGCTCAACTACTTCCGGTTTTTCAGCAAATTTCTAAAAAAAAAAAGTTAATACATATTATTAACATAATTATATTTTTTTATATACCTATTTATATTTTATCATCAGTACGAAAACACTTTTTTTTAAAAATTCGTGACTCCAATGCGTCTTTAACGCTGTGACAGAGGCGTTCTTAAAGTATGTAATAAAGATCAAGGACTATCTTGCGTGTAAAAAAAAATTGATAAGTTTTTTCTATTATTATTATTTGAAATGCATGTCTTAATTGCTGAATTGTACTTTCCAAAACATAATCGGATTCACTTAAAATTTATGCACAGTAATGTCATCATTTTAAATTCAGTTCTATACAGTTATCTTTTGACAATTCTTTCAAAACCAAAGCATAACTATAAAAAATAATATAATCATCTCATGCACTTAATTAAAAAATATGAAATAATTTTTTTAACTTACCGATTTGGTCGACTGTTCAGCATTTGGTTGGCTGGTCAGCTCAACTACTTCCGGTTTTTCAGCAAATTTCTAAAAAAAAAAGTTAATACATATTATTAACATATTTATATTTTTTTATATACCTATTTATATTTTATCATCATTACGAAAACACTTTTTTTAAAAAATTCGTGACTCCAATGCGTCTTTAACGCTGTGACAGAGGCGTTCTTAAAGTATGTAATAAAGATCAAGGACTATCTTGCATGTAAAAAAAAATGGATAAGTTTTTTCTATTATTATTATTTGAAATGCATGTCTTAATTGCTGAATTGTACTTTCCAAAACATAATCAGATTCACTTAAAATTTATGCACAGTAATGTCATCATTTTAAATTCAGTTCTATACAGTTATCTTTTGACAATTCTTTCAAAACCAAAGCATAACTATAAAAAATAATATAATCATCTCATGCACTTACATTAAAAAATATGAAATAATTTTTTTAACTTACCGATTTGGTCGACTGTTCAGCATTTGTTTGGCTGGTCAGCTCAACTACTTCCGGTTTTTCAGCAAATTTCTATAAAAAAAAGTTAATACATATTATTAACATATTTATATTTTTTTATATACCTATTTATATTTTATCATCAGTACGAAAACACTTTTTTTAAAAAATTCGTGACTCCAATGCGTCTTTAACGCTGTGACAGAGGCGTTCTTAATGTATGTAATAAAGATCAAGGACTATCTTGCATGTAAAAAAAAAATGGATAAGTTTTTTCTATTATTATTATTTGAAATGCATGTCTTAATTGCTGAATTGTACTTTCCAAAACATAATCAGATTCACTTAAAATTTATGCACAGTAATGTCATCATTTTAAATTCAGTTCTATACAGTTATCTTTTGACAATTCTTACAAAACCAAAATATTGCTATGTAAAAAATTATATAATCATCTCATGCACTTACATTAAAAAATATGAAATAATTTTTTTAACTTACCGATTTGGTCGACTGTTCAGCATTTGGTTGGCTGGTCAGCTCAACTACTTCCGGTTTTTCAGCAAATTTCTATAAAAAAAAGTTAATACATATTATTAACATATTTATATTTTTTTATATACCTATTTATATTTTATCATCAGTACGAAAACACTTTTTTTAAAAAATTCGTGACTCCAATGCGTCTTTAACGCTGTGACAGAGGCGTTCTTAATGTATGTAATAAAGATCAAGGACTATCTTGCATGTAAAAAAAAAATGGATAAGTTTTTTCTATTATTATTATTTGAAATGCATGTCTTAATTGCTGAATTGTACTTTCCAAAACATAATCAGATTCACTTAAAATTTATGCACAGTAATGTCATCATTTTAAATTCAGTTCTATACAGTTATCTTTTGACAATTCTTACAAAACCAAAATATTGCTATGTAAAAAATTATATAATCATCTCATGCACTTACATTAAAAAATATGAAATAATTTTTTTAACTTACCGATTTGGTCGACTGTTCAGCATTTGGTTGGCTGGTCAGCTCAACTACTTCCGGTTTTTCAGCAAATTTCTATAAAAAAAAGTTAATACATATTATTAACATATTTATATTTTTTTATATACCTATTTATATTTTATCATCAGTACGAAAACACTTTTTTTAAAAAATTCGTGACTCCAATGCGTCTTTAACGCTGTGACAGAGGCGTTCTTAATGTATGTAATAAAGATCAAGGACTATCTTGCATGTAAAAAAAAAATGGATAAGTTTTTTCTATTATTATTATTTGAAATGCATGTCTTAATTGCTGAATTGTACTTTCCAAAACATAATCAGATTCACTTAAAATTTATGCACAGTAATGTCATCATTTTAAATTCAGTTCTATACAGTTATCTTTTGACAATTCTTACAAAACCAAAATATTGCTATGTAAAAAATTATATAATCATCTCATGCACTTACATTAAAAAATATGAAATAATTTTTTTAACTTACCGATTTGGTCGACTGTTCAGCATTTGGTTGGCTGGTCAGCTCAACTACTTCCGGTTTTTCAGCAAATTTCTAAAAATAAAAAAAAAGCGTTAATACATACTATTAACATATTTATATATTTTTATTTACATATTTATATTTTATCATCTGTATTAAAACACTTTTCTTTTAAAATTTGTGACTCAAATGCGTCTTTAACGCTGTGAAAGGTGTTCTTAATGTATGTAATAAAGATCAAAGACTATCTTGCATGTTAAAAAAATGGATAAGTCTTTTGTATTATTATTATTTGCTAAATCTTTAAATAGTAATTGTTCTGAAACAGCTTTTAGTTCATTATTTAAAATTAAACATTCCGAGCAAGATATCTTAAGCACAAAGGAATTTTAAAAAATGCTTAAAAAGAGAGAGAAATGATGCTCACCTTCTTATTGCTGGTTATCTCGATTTCCATACCAACATCCATAAAATTAAAAAGCACTTCGTCCAAAGGAAAATCAACCTATCAAAGAGTAGAATAAAATGTATTCTTGTTTAATAAATAGACAGCTTGTTGAACCTAAGTTTTAGTCTCTAAAGGTGCATTTTGTTTTAGTTTTTTAGACTTATATTAAACTTATCAAGTTTTCAATATGAGGTACAGTTTTTTTTAATGCTTGTTGACCAATTCATTATCAGTAATGTCATCATGTTAAAATTAGTTTAAAAACTAATCTCTTGACAATTCTTGTAAAACCAAACTATAAAAAGTATACAAAAATCTCATGCTTTTTCACATTATTAAATCTGAGGGATTTTTTTTTCTTCTAAATATCACAGCTTTTAAAAATCTTTGATTAAATATGTATTCGGAATAATTGAAAAAATCATTAGAAATACGTTTGAACCTTCTCACTTGGGCTCATTTCAATTAAATAAATAAGAGAAAATTATGTCAATAATATATTTTAAACTTACCGACTTGGTGGGCATCTCAGTATCCGTTAACTTCTTTAAAAGAGTTCCTTGTTCCGTTACAAGTTTCTAAATAAAGAAAAAATATTTATCAGATGATAATCAGCACTTTCAAAATAAAAAATAATAAAGAAAATGTTCATACAAAAATTAAAATATCTCGCTCAATTCAAGAAATATTGAAATATTTAGAGTTGAATAAAAGATTCAAATTAATTCAATTCAATATTATTCTAAAAATATATTAATATTGAATTACATAGAGTTAAATAAAGGATTTAAAATGCTTTATGATTTTGTTCTATTTAGAAACTTTGAATATTAAAACTAAAACATAACTATCCATTCGAAAAGTCTTGAAATGTTTAGAATTTAATAGAAGATTTAAATCGCGTTAAAATATTATTTATGTTTCTATTAGAATTTTTACAAGCTAATTCCAGAGAAACACAGTAAGTATAACAATATTTTATTTTATAACCGTCTTTAAGCAGCCGACCCACTTTTTAGGTTTACGACTACTAATGTTCAACTCCGAAGACTACGAGAAGCTTCCACAGTTAGCCTGACGGCAATGAAATTCTAACCCATGATCCGTCTACCACTGAGGCTATTTCATGTCAAACTGTGGTCGGTGCAAGCTGGATGCGGAATTTGTATTGACAGCCATCGATGGGATTCGAACCCGTGTCACCTCATTTGAAGGCGTACGCTCTGCCCCTCAGTAATAGTGGCTCAAGTATGACAATATTGCCAAAAATAGGGAAAAGTAATATAATATAATTTTATTCATTTTTAAATGAAAAGTAGAAAAATAACTAAATTTTGCTAAATAGCAGCATTGTTTTTAAAATTTATTGACTAAAGATACCTCTCGATCATTTCGTATTCTGCACAGCTCTGAATAAAGCGGGTCTTTCAAAACTTCCTATAAAAAGATAAACATTTATCTAAATATAGATCAATAAATAGAAAATAAATAAAATAACAATTTAAAAAAAAAGTTTTTTTTTCTTTTTTAAGAAAATTAAAAAATAATTGTATTTGTGCCAGATAAAATTTTAAAACAGTAGGAAGATTCAGTTTCCTAACTTTCAAAAATAAAAAAGTTTCTGATTGATAGTTCATTCAATTGATCGGAAACATGATATTAAAAGAAGTTTTTTTTTATAATGTATGTATTTTATTTAGTGATAATCATGCCGATATGTTTTCCCTGTAAGAAATTAAGGATCAAATTACGGTAAAATGTATTGGATTAAAGGTGCTTTTTAACGTAACATTCATTTTTGCGAAAACAGGTTATGGAAGAAAATCTGATAACCCGTAATTACTAACGGCCATAATCATCGTAAAATAGCTGAATAACTGTAATAAAATAAAAATTACAGTAAAATTTACGATATAAATGGATCTTGTGATAGAAAAATTTTACGGATGATGTATCCAAAGTGCTGAAACTATAGCCATAGTTTCATCTCAAATATCTTACAGTGCTGTTGCAGTGGCCCGGGAAGACTAAAAATTTCATTGTCACTGGACAAGTAAAGATTTGAGAACTCTAGCTAGTTGTGAAATGTTCGAAACTTTGAGTTCTTGATTTCACTTTCCAAATAGGAATATATACAATAATAACAAAACTTTCAAACAAGACAATATATTTTAAATATTAAAATTTCGTGAAAAAAGTTTTTTGAAACAATACTTACATAATACTTGTCTGATTTCCTCATTTTCTTTTGAATTTCAGTTAGAATCTGTAAAATATGCGTTAATATTCGTATTAATAATTAATTAGGAAATAAAATAAAGTGAATAGTAAGTCTTTCAGAATATAAAATAAATAATACTTACGTAATTTTCTGTACTGTTATAAAGATCCACTTCCATGCGATTAATTTCCTAAATAAGCACATAAAAATAAAAAATAAAGTAAATTACTCAATGTTATTGTTAATTCAAGATAATAAATATATATCATTTAACGGATAAAATTTTAAGTAAATGAATTTAGTTTGTGAAACTCGTACTGTTTAACATACTATATTGGAAAAATTTTTTTATAGCCTATTGAAAATCGAAATATATTCTTAACAGTCCTCTTTACCATCGATCGAACTCAACTGTCAAAGAGGTAGAGACGGAGAGGAAAAATTCTAAACAAAAATTTAGTAAAACAATTGTTGAAAAATTGTTAAATAATAAACACTTACATATTTTTAAATTTTTTATAAATATCTTTGCTTTGAACAATTTAAGTTAAAAGAATTTTTCAGCTGCAACAAACCGCTTTTAATCTGTTTAAACTGTGAAAAAAATTAATTTTCTAAAAATCTAAAAACCGACAATTGTATAGTTTTAAGCTACAGACTAAACACCACAAATTTTATATTTTTATTGTTTTAAAGTTTTGTGGAAAGTTCTATAAAAGTTTTGAAAATTATAAAGCGCTATTTCTTCTAATCCAATAAAGCAATCCTTTCATTTTACACCGTTTTTGAAAGGTCGAATAATAAGTACTATGTTAAGCACAAAAGAATGCCAAGAAAACAAAAATTAAAAATTTAGCGTAAATTTCAAGATGGCGTTGGTCTCTTAACCTCAACATCTGATTCAAAATTTATTTTATTCTCTTGAATTAACATTTAATTTTGAAGAGAGAGTTTAAGTTTTACACGGATATGGTCATGTTTACTGCAACATATGGAATATTCAGAAATCTATCAAAAACTATATATATATATATATATATATATATATATAGATATATATATATATATATATATATATATATATATATATATATATATATATATATATATATATATATATATATATATATATATATTTCAAAACACCAGAAGTTTCATCCAACCTATGGTTAATGTTTTCAATATAGTTATAGTAATATAGTAAATAACAAGTATCTCCAGCTCTTGACTTGCTTGACTTCCGGTTAGAAAGTTAGCAGCTGCTTACTACAGCTTATTCTGTGAGACTATAATTTCAAATAGATAATTTTGTTTTCAATAAAAAGAAATGAATTATATGATTTCTGAACACAAATCAACTTTTTTTCATTAGTTATTAAAAATATTAAGTAATTCTGGAGAGCTAAATATGAAAATTTTTATTAGTTATTTACGGATATACTATTAAAAAATATACCATGGTTGCTAGATTTGGAATGAACTCGCTTTTTTTACGGCAGTCCTGATTTGATCTTTTTTAACTACCTGTTCGCTTTTTTTTAACTGCCTGTTTCTTAACTGCCTGTGTTTTATTACTGCCTGTTCGCGTTGCAAGACGCGTACTATCTTACATTTGTGTTAGCATATCGTTCCAGATGCGAGACTAAGCTCATTTTGCAAATTATCATTTATGTTGAAATTTTTAAAGTTGGTAAAGTGGTGACAAGGTAATAAGTGCTTTAAAACGATTCTTTTTTTCAAATGTTAAGGTACACAGCAAGAGGCAATTCAAGTTTAAGACTTAGTACTCTCTGTAAACACAAATTATAAATTATGTAACAAGTACTATGTATGCAAGAAATACTACGCAAGAAAGTCTCAAAGCACAATGATTATGTTGTGAGCCAAATGCTCTCAAAATACACCAGGAAATTTACCCGAAAGTATAGGCAGTAAAGAGCCAGCAGCTCTCCCTAGTGTAGAAAGCACCATCCATCCCCACCTCCTTTACTGGATTAATCACTTATTAACAACAACCACCACAACATAATTACATATTTATATTTCAAAAAGTTGATACTTACATAAGCTTCTTGAATCTTCGAAACGTTCCGAGATGAATCATTAAACACTTCGGATTTCTGAAAAAAGGCAACTAATTAGAAATCTTTAAAGGGTTAGTTTATGAGAAAAAAAAGTCTTTTCTCAAATTAATCGATAAAAATGTAGTTTATATAAGCTAAGGAGTAGTTAAGGAGAAGAGTCATTTTTGAAAGAAAAGTTAATACTCCACGTAAGCAAACTTGTTTCGTATCTCTTAGTTAATTTGTATAAAAAGTGCGAAAGATTTAATTAATTGAATACGATCATATTTACGTAATCTAAGAAATGTTAAAAGATACGAAAGTGCTAAAGATATACGCTGTGAGAATTTTCTTTCTGAAAATACGGTAAAATAACCGGTAACAGTCTGTTCATCTGAATACCCATATTGTTTATAGGTAGGAACATTTTTTACCTTAGCTATTTTGAAACCGTTTGCAACTTGTACGGTTAAAAAAAAAAATGACTACAGAACTATATGGTTTTGTGACCATTTACTACTGGTATAGTTTCCGAACCAAAAAATGAAAACAAAGCGGATACTGTAGGTGCTGCGCTATTAGAATAAAATGAGGAAAGAGTAGGAATAATAAAAATAAATCTAATAGTGCTTTATAGAATAATAAAAATAATAATTAATAGAATCAGATTAATAATAATTGGTAATAATAATAATAATTAGTAATAATAATAATTTATAATAATGAATAAGTAAGCACTTTAAAATGCTATGATCTAAAATTTTACGAGTAAAATGCTTACACAATCAATTTCAGGAGATGAATCATTCAATGTAGATGTTGAACTCGACTAATGAAATAAATAGAAAGAAAATATCTCTCGTTAAAAACATTATCACAAAATGAACTGAAATGTTATTCATATAAAATAATATAATTTGACTTCGCAAATATATGTTTCAAGAAAAAATATAAAATTAAATTATTTTTCATTTATTTTAAATCGTATTTAATTCCATGAAAGAATTATACTCGCAAATTTGTTTACTGGAGATGCATCTTCCAAATAATAAAGACACTCATTTTTACTCATATTGATTCACTCATTTATACTCATATAAATTCACTTTAAAAGAATTCAAAATTAGAAAAATTTAAAAATAATAAAAAGGAAATAATTTTAAAAAATGAAATAACATTTTTAAGATTTTTCTCTAGAAAAGGGTTAGAATTAATAAATAATTTTTTAAACTTTATATTCCCCAAGAAATATATTGAAAATTACAAAAGATCTTCATCATCTCTTTATTTCTGGACATTGAATAAGTATTAACAAATTAAAACCAGTTTGATTGCCTGATGAAATTTGTTGATAATTTCTGAGATTCGTGTTTCCCATTCCAATCAATATTCATCGACAATCAAACATGACTTGATGTTCCAAATATTGCATTCTACTATATCGATTCGTTAGATTCTTAAAGCATGGAAGGAATTTCGACTCCCTTGTTATCAATGACTCCAAATATATAATATAAAGACAATAAGAAAACCCATCTCGGATATAAAAACAATAAAAAGAAAGAAGTTCGATTAATTTAATTTAAACAAATTTTCATTATTTATGTTAAATCACATGTTCTTGAAGGATATCCCTTGCAAGGAGGAACTTTTTAATGTTTAGAAGGGGGAAAAAAAGATAAGTTGAAAGCAACTTACCTGTTGAGAACTGGAAATCTCTAGTTTGATGGCAAAAGTTGTTCCATCATAAGTAACTTCCTATAAAAAAGAGTATCAATATTTCTTAATGTTGTAAAATAAATGACTCTCTGAATCACAGACTTATAATCTATATCAGTGCTTACCTGTCATAAAAACTCTGTCACGATATTCAAGTCTTAGATAGCTTTGAAATTAATGCAACAATATTTTTAAAGATGGAAAACGATAACTAATATTTGTTTACAAGAGCTGAATATTGTTTTAATTTATGAAAAAACAAAACAAGAGGAAACAACAACAATGCAATGATCAGCTCTTCATATATATTTTACGGACATGACTTTTATCTCTTTTAGTCTTTCACTTCTTTTTAAACTTTACATTTAATTTTAAATATGATCTCTTGACGCTTTGATACTTAACACTAATTGTTTTAAACGTTCATTGCTGCATTCTCTTTCGTTTGCCCGACTCTGAGGATTTATAACCCACGATGCGTTGAACACTGAATACATTAAGCGTCCCTGAATAATTTTCCCTGAAATAGTTTATTTAATATTTTAAATTGAAATTTAAAGTACTAAATATTTTTAATGGGTTACTAAAATTAAGCTCGCCTTTAAAACTATTTTTTTTTTTTTTTTGCGAAAAAGTCACTACAATGATCCTATTGCGCATGCAAACAAAAATAATGAATAAAAAAAACTTTAACAGTGAAAAAGTAAATGAAAAATTTGACTATAATATTGCATAAAATTGACAAAATAAGAATTGTTTGAAAAAATTAGAGCGAATATATTTCTGAAATTGCGCTAGCTTTTCAAACGAAATGTTTTTGGGATAAATCCATGATATTGGTCCTATTGCGCATGCAAATATTTGTCTTTAGTAAACGAATAAAAATAGTGAATAAATAAAATTTATGCATTGAGAAAGAAAATTGAAAATTTGATAATCGGATTTTATTGAAAGCTGACTGTAATTATTGTTTGAATGGATGAAAAGCGATCTCAATGATGCTAAAAAGTTCTCTAAAATTCCAGAATAACGATAACTATATTTTACTTTCTTGTTACGGGAAATGATGCATGAGTTAAAATATAGTGCTGATTAGAATAAATATCTAATGCAAAGTTCCTGGAGAAAAAGTAATGTAAATCTATAACAGTACAATATATAGATAATTGTAGTACATTTAATTGTAGTTTAAGGCTATTAAATTAAAATAATTTAATAGCCTTAAACTACAATTAAATGTACTACAATTATCTATATATTGTTCACATTAAAAGGACTTCAATAAATAAAACAATAATTCTTCAATAAATTTTATATATTCTCGATACTACTTAAAACATATAATTTCAATATTTATTTAACCATAAACTAAAATTAAATGCAATTTTTTCTTTTATTGTTCTTATTAATTAGAGAGGAAAGAAATTCTTTGTTGCGCTTATAAAACTTTTAAATTCATAACTAAAAGTAATAGAATATGACCTATCCATTTTAGATACTAGTGGAAAATAAGTAACTAAATAACCATAAAGTAAATTTCAATGCAATATTTTCGATTTTTTGTTCATATTAAATGGACTGGAATAAATAATGTTTGTCGTGATTATTGAATATTTTTAATTTATAACTAAAAATAATAGAATATGATTTATTCATTCTAGATATTATATATAATTTAAAAAATAATTAGCTATTAATTGAAGTTAAATGCAGTTTTTTGATTTATCGTTGATATTAAATGGACAGAAATAAAAAAAAAAAATTTTGTGTATTAAATTTCCCTGCTTGTAATTAAAAATAGTAATCGAATTATTTTCTGAAAATATTAAAACATTTGAAAATTTTATAATGAGTTAAAAAAATAAATTTCTGCATTTTTGGATGAAAAAAAATGCCAATAATTTCTCAATATTTAAAAAGGCAATGATTTAAGATGAAGAGATAGAATAAGATAACATAGATTTTTGTCTATAAACGAAGTTTACTCTTCCTTTTTAGCTGTAATTAATTTGTTTAAATGCACAAGCAAAGAATAAACTAATTATTATGTCTATTTTTAAAAGCAACTTTCACGCAAAAGTCCTGATTTGGAGAAATCTTTAACAAATAGATTTCTTAATAAATTAAAACTAAAATTTTTTAGAATGTTTAATAAAAAATGATTTAAAATGTCTTTTATATTTAAGGCTTTCCTCACTATTTATCAGTAATACTTACTGAAACTATTATGAACTAATTAATAAAAATCTATGTTTCCTAGAAATATGAAAAAGAAATCATGACAATTCTGATTCCATTAAAAAAAAAGAAAAAAAGAGGATCAGGAAAGAAAAAGAAATGGCGAAATAGCTAACGTTAATAATTTTTTCATAATTATTTTTTCAACGTAAAAGCATTTTATTTTAGAAGAAATAGTGGTTTAAATACATAATTAGCAAAACAAAATTATTTTTTGCTGATAAAATGAAATGAAAACATGTTATGTACCTGTTGATGCCTAGGAGCCATCTCACAATTAACGCGTGTTTTAATTATGGAAAAAATGGTTAGGAAAAAAACTAATGTAAATGAGAAGTCTAATAACGAACACGTCAAAATATATCCTCTGGTGGGACTGACTACTGAACAAATACCCCTTTTCACCCACCTCTCCCCCAAACTGCCCCCTCTGGTGGCTAACTTGTCAGCATTTCGAAATAAAAAGAATATTCAGCATTTTGAAATTTAAAATATATCATCAAACATCTGGCAATTTTTCACAAACCAAACCATATTTCAACAATACCGGTTTTTTAATTCCCTCTTTCAGTTTTTGAACCTTTTTACCAGCTTTCGATTCGATTTAACGAAAATGACGTTTTCATCAATTGTTTTAGACAAAAAAAAATTAATAATAATAATAATAATAAAAAGAAAATAAAAAATAAATGAATAAAAAAAAATAAAAAACAGTTAAAAAAAATTTTTTTTTTCAGTTTAGTATAAATTATTTTATTAAGAAAATATGTTAATTCTTTTAATGGCAATTTTGAAGGATTAACACTAAGCACGGAAATGAGCGAAAAATTTTCAATTATCATTGTTAATTACAATATTAATATTTTTTTAAATTTCTTTTTCAAACGAAGTGTAACTACTTTAAAAAGATTTCTTCCCTTCATTGATAAGAAATTTTTTATACCCAAGAGTTGCGATTTAGCTGATATAGGTAGAATTAGTCATTTAAATTCGAGTTTAATAAAGCAATCTTTTATACAGCGAATTCGCGATAACTCGAATCTGATAGGACTGACGAAAAACTTCAACGTATCGGAAGTTCGACTTACCGTTAGTTTCGGTTTTGGACTTTCAAAATATTGTCGGATTATTTAATTAATGCTTATTAATTACAAATCTTTTAATTGCTTACAATATTTAAGATCATTTTTCTGACAAGCCATTTACGATAAGACTGTTTGAAGCACTTTATGATACCCTGGTCCATCGGCTGCAACTTTGCTGTTGTGTTTGGCGGGAGAAACTGCAAGTTTACTGCTTTCAAATTAGGTAGATCACTATATGCTGTGCATTTATTCATAAAGAGTATCACTTTCTTTTTTTAGCGAAGAATTTCCAATCCAATTTTCTTACATAGTCTTCAAATAAAACTGATGTCATCCAAAACTTTTTGTTAGACTTGTAATCCAAAGGAAACGTTTTTACATTCTTGAAACATCGGGGATTTCGTTTTTTTCCGATAACAAGTAAGGGCAATTTCTCTGTCCCAGACGCATTTCCTCCAACTAGAACAGTCAAACGTTCCTTGCTCATTTTACCCCCTGAGCAGTTTTCATCCTTAAACATCATAGTCTTCTTTGGAAGACATTTAAAAAATAAACCCATTTCATCAATATTGAAAACATCATTTTTACTGTATCCTTGAAGTAAATTTGGTAACGTTTCATTTAACCACTGTTCACATACTTCAAAAGGGACAGCTTTAGCTTCTCCATGAAGAGTGCGAAAGACATTGTGCGTGTGTTGCAAAGGAAGGGGCAAGATATCAGCTCCTAGGTTTTTTTTCTTGCTTTAAGAGATCCAAAAAAAATCGAGTTAAAGGGAGTAAAACTCGAGTAATCGAGAATAATTAACATGAAATTGAAGATAAAAGGGTCGGGGCCTCATAAAAAAATCGAGTTATTGTAATATTCGAGTTATCGTATTTCGAGTTATAGCGAATTGACTGTATTTATCAAATGTAATACTGTCTAATTTTTTTTTAGTTTAACTAAAATAGCTGCACACTTTCTGCCAGCTTCTAACTTTCTTTAACGAAATAATTTTAAATAAACTTTATAATTGTTAATTTCGAAAGAAAGTAGAGCGAGAAAAAATACGGCCAAAACTTTTGCTCTATGGGAACACTCTCGGGAAAATTCATATGAAATTTCTCAGTAATTTTTAACGAAGCACTTTAATGATTTTGGTAAAATTAACAATAAAATATTCTTTCATAATATATGATAAAATTTAGTAAATGTGATAACATTCAGTAATTTTATTATGATATCCTACGGCATGGCATTAAACTATTTATTCGGTTAAATATACTTTTCTGTTTTGCATTTTCTACTAAATGTGTGGTAATCAGAACTTTTATTTATAAAACCAAAATTTCTAGCAAAACCATTACTATGTAAATGGAGAAATACCCTAATTAATGGTTTAAATACATTTGTTGATTTTCCTCATCGAAATTATTCTTTTCATTTATTCATACATATGTCCACCATAAATGCCACTACAAAATAGTGCGGTAATTTTACCTGATTTTTTTCCACGTAATATTAAGTTTCAGAATTTAAAAGGATTATTCTAATGGTTAAAGAGCATAAAAAATAATTAGGATTAAAATTTGTTTTTAAAAAAGTTTTAGAATTGACTAGGTTAAAACTTCCCAAAAGTGAATTGTAATCGGGATGAATAATTGGAATTACTAGTAAAGACTAAGTATTGCGTTTCTGTAACATTTGTTTACTTATGTTATGAGCTTTAAAATAGTAATTAATTATTTTTTTTCTCCTTAGTTATAGATCTCCGCAGATTTAGACCGCAAATACCTCTTTTGAGATTTAAAAAAAAACGTATTTAAAGCTTGCTATTGTGTCCGTAACAAGCAGGCTGAAACAATAGTAAGAAAACAAATATTTTTAAAAAAATATTATATATGAAATATTTTGAATATTATATGTCCTTTGAAATTAAAAATATAGGCATTTAGTATGCATGATATTACCATAAATACCCAGTTGTGATAATGAAAGGATTTTTTTTCTATGTTACGTGTAAACAATTTAATGCAGAAAAAAAAATTCCACATCAATAATTTCCTTATTGATGTGGAGTTTTTTTTTTCTCCTATTGGCCGGTATATGAATCACTGAAACTATTAAAAAGATATTATAGAAGATTTAATATATAACAATGGGTCTCAGATTTACATTTTTTCCGCTATCGCGCATAAATTCCGTCTGGCAGTGGTGATTACTCTAATATCACTCTGTAAAAATTTCCTAACTAGAAAAAAAAGTGAAATAAAAACCAACGCACACATTTTACATTCCATGAAGTTTGCATCTTCTGTAAAATTAATCTCTCTAATTATTTGAGCTTTTAAATAATATTTAATGCAAGGATGAGAACTACACAAGATTAAAATGTACTACCCGCATTTAAAAATACCACCTTGGCATTTAAAAATACCACCTTGCTTGAAAATGGCAAATCTGTTATCAGATGTTGCAGTAAACTTTGTAAAGTAAATGATACTTTCAGTTGTTCTGTTTTCCCAGCACGTATCATTCAAGATTAAAGCAATAATAGAAGTGTCAAATCCACATTCACCACAGGTGCGCATCTCACAAATTTAAAGAACTAATTCCACTCAAAAAGTTAAACTCATTCATCATAACCACCCACAACAGTGGCGGATCTTTGGTTTCCAGCTGTTGCGTTCGTTATCAGTTGTGAGGAGGGGTATTTAGGAAGTAAATTATGAATATCAATCCGCATTGTGTGTTATTTATTCTTCAGTACCTAGTAGAATGTGCACATTTTCATTGTTCCTCATCAAAAGAGTTTTCTGAATTCTAAGAATCATTACAAGAGAACACGTGTGTGTGAAGCCCATTTAAAAAGGAAGGAACATACATTTCCCGCCTTTCACACGTTTTTACACTTATTATAATTTAGTCGAATAAATTTTTTAAAATGTGTTCAAAAACATTAAATAAATAAAGAACAATAATTTAAATTAAGTTTATCGAAGAATTTAAAGCAACCGTAGGGAAAATTTGTAAGCCTTTATCCATTTTGTTACTAAGATCCTAAAAAACGTGGAATTCTAAATGTTTTTTTTTTTTTTTTTTTTTTTTGTTCTTTTTTTCCTGAAAAATGGTTAAAACAATGTTCCAAGAAAATAAAATTAAAAATTAGGCAATTTGTATTTTTTTTAAAAATTCGTAGGGAATAATTAGTATAAGATATAAAATATTGCGCAGTTTAAATTTTGTCCGCGTAATAAGCCGTAATCATTCGAATTTGCTACAACTATAATAAATTGCCAGATTAAACCACATTTTCGTGTAAATTTAATCATCTTATTTAATCATTCGATACAATGGTTCAATTCGAACAAAAATATGGTTTAATCTATTATCTCATCTTAATACACTGCTGGACAATTGCTAAGGACGGATCACAAATTGCAATGTAGCATAACATTAAGCGAGACATGAGACCTAGTAGGATAAAGTATAGTTGCCACACTGTTCAGACATTAGAATAAAGAACATTCATTGTTCTGGAAAGTACAAAAGCTATGAAACATCTGAAAGAAAAAAAATGTTCATTTGATGCTGCGTACGGAATAATGGAACAATGCATTTAAATGTCAGCAGGCAACTTGAAGAAAGGTGTCAGTACGGGATATGTCCACCGTGGAGTGTGATGCAACATTCTACAGGTCGTATCATACTTCGCACAACATTATCCAGCAGCTGTTGAGGCAATTTATCCCATTCCTCTGTCAGTGCACGGATGAGGGTGTTCTTGTTTGTCGGAGGATAGTTTCAACCAGCAAATTGCCTCCCCAAAGCATCTGAAACATTTTCAATGTGGTTTAGATCTAGAGAACGTGATGGCCATACGAGGCGTTGAATACCCTCACTGTCTAAACAATTCTGAACAGCGAGTGTTCGATGACATGTTGCGTTGTCGCCCATAAAAACAAATTTATCACCGATAGCACCACGGAAAAGACGAACATGAGGAAGTAGAACTTCATCAAAGTATCGTTGGCCCGTCATAGTCCCATTCGCAACCACATGTAGGCGCGTGCGGCCATTGATCATGATGCTGGCCCACACCATGACCCTGCATGTCGGATATCGGTCCCTTTCCTGAATATTTTCTGGACGATAACCAGTACCACTCTCGCGCCAGATCAGTTGGCGTCTACAATCCGATGACAGACTGAACCTACTCTCATCTGAGAAGAGTACGCATGCCCAGTCCTGTTCAGTCCAATTGTGATGCTCACGACACCATTGCAAACGTGCAGTACGGTGCTGTCTGGTCAATGGGACGCACACAACAGGTCTGCGGGTGTATAGTCCTCCTCCCCTCAAACGTCTGGCAACAGTTTTTCGGGAGATCTGCTTTCCTGTGGTAGCAAGAAACTGATTTGCCACCTGCTGAGCTGTGGTGCGCCTGTTCCTTTTTACTGATAGGACGATGTATCTGTCTTCAGCAGGCGTCTTACTTCTAACACGACCTCCCCCTTGCCGCTTACTACACATTCCAGTAGTTATAAAAGATTTCCACAGCCGTTAAACAACACCGTCAGCGATGTCGAACTCCCTGGCAACGTCTCTTATTTTTCGCCCTTCTTTGATCTTTCCAATAATTCGGCCACGCTTAAAATCATCTAAGTAATATCGGGAAGACATGCCGAAAATTTCAAGTTCGTCAACTAAATCTTTCCTGTAAAAATTTGACTTGAAACAACAACTCTCCACAACGCGTCAAAACCTTTAAAGCTCTTATCAGCGCTATCACGTGATGAACAAACGTGGACAAAAAAATTTACATACGCATACCCCTTCTTACTATATCCCGCACTTATTCTAATTTTCCACATTTTGCTTCCCTTCATTTTATGGTTGCTATGGATGATAGTGTTATCCGTCCTTAGCAATTGTCCAGCAGTGTATTTTAGCTGACAAAAATTGAAATCTAACAAATTACGACTAGCAAAAGCTTAACAGAAAAATCTGAATTCCTTTAATTATCAAAGGAAACAGACAAGAATTGAATTATATGGAATATTCACAAGTCTAATTAGGTCATCAAACTACTTTTGACGTTTTAATTTTGATGATGCTTTATTCATTAGTGATTATAATAATTTCGCTAGTGTTTTTGCTTCTTCCTCGCTTGAATACAAATTTTTTATTTCCATTGTATGCATTTTTTACTATATTTTTTGACGAGATTTCGATATATAAGTTAAGAATGCTACCGAATACACCGTATTTTTTCATTAATAGTACCTAAATCGAGCCGTATTTTCAAATTTCTGTTGGCAACAGCTATTAATTATTTTTCGCATATATACGAAGTATAGATGTTGCAAATAATTATTTCTAAATTTATCTGAAACCACGAATTTATTCGGTGTATAGGATTTTTAAAATGTGTTTTTATAAAAGTAAATAATTTAAAATCACCTGTTACTAAGTTTTAAAAAAAAAGAATGATGAAATTAATGGTAAAGTGGTAGTCGTCCCCACCGATTTGTATATCGGATAATCGAATAACCGGCTTCTATGAGTAAAATTAAATGGAACCAAATAATTTTTTATGGAACTAATGCTAAACTTCCCCGTTTAAACAAACATTTGTTTTTTGTCCCCGCCTAATTTCATAAAGTAGAGGTACTGCAGTGAAAAATTTTCGTTTATTTTTGAGAAAAGTTTTACCAGCTACAACGGAATTTCCGTTTTTCAGTTAAGACAATGATACAATAGGCGGTTACTTCAATAGGGAGTTCCTGTTCATTAGTTGGTCTAGACTCAAAAATTAATCAAACCTTGCTGCCAGCTTTACATTAAAGTAAACGAAAGGAGATTTTGACTTAATTCACTCACACATCATTTAGAATGTAAAAAAGGTACAGAGTGATTTGTTTTGTAGTTAAGACTTGTTTGGCGCTGTTACATTTGATAAGAAAGAGTTTATAAAACCTAACACAATAGTGTACAGTATGTCTTTCTCTTAAATAGAATTATCTTTGCTTAATACAGTGAATAACTCTGAGTTGGTTGCAAATTGAGCGCGAAAAAGATTGATTTGAATTGATCGGGGAAAAAATCAATATTGAAAGCAATAAATTTAAAAAAATTCCAATCTAAAATAGCTCATTAATTTGGTATTTCTCAAGTTAAGGATAAGAAAAGAAAAAAAGAAGTAAAAATTTATAAAATCTGAATGTATTTGAAAGGAATACGCAAGTCATGAAAGTTTAAGTTAAAACTGAAATGGAAAATCTGATTTTGATAAATTGATCAACTAAACGGGTATAAAAACAGTTTTGAATTATAGTTTTTTCGGAAGGGATCAAATAATATTTTGACCTACATTATATTTTTAACTAACATTGATTTATTTTTATGTAGCTTTAAAAGTCATTTATATTTTATGATACAGACAGTTTTAATTATAATTGTTTATCTATCATAAAACTGAGTTAATTTAATCTAAACGCTATACTAAGCATTAAATACAATTAAAAAGTAAAATTTCGCAAATATTTTGAATTTAAGATTAAATATTACTGTCACAGAGAAATAATTATCAAGATAACGAAGCATACTTTAGAAAAACACCAACAGTTTCTTGTAGAGTTATGATTAATCAGTTCAGTTTCCTTACCATCCAATGTTAAAATAAATTTTATAACCGAGTGGAAAAATACAACTTCAATAAGCAGTTTTACAGAAATGTTTAAATAGCAATTTATTTAATTACAATTTCATCGTATTCAATCAAACCAGTCAAGTGACCATAAAAGGTATTTAAAAAAAATAAAAGTAGGTTTTGAAAATGCACGAGGAAATGAATTCGTCAACAAATCCATTTTCCCAAATTTAAATTCTTTTTATTTTATTTTATTTACTTATTTTTACATATTTTTGACATTTTTTATTTACATTAATTTTTCGAAATAGTTGAATATAGTTAGAAGAAGGGGTGAATAAACGAATTTATTTCATTCACATTTAGATTTTTTAAAAATTTTTAAGAAATTTATTGATTAATTTTTCATTTATTTCAATGTAGTAAGACCTTTTTTTTATTTGGCTAGTTTACTTCCTAGTAAAAGTCATCAAAATGAAAGAAATATTTAGGGAAAAAAAATCGAATACTTTTGGATGTAAGAATTATTTTATGTTAAAATAAGTTGAAATAAAAATTATTTTGCGTTGATTAATGTTCGCAGATATTATGATATGAACTGAACACTCCCCTCCCCCCCAAATATCCTCATTCACAATTTTTTTCTGAGAACTGCTTGCAACTTTAAAACCACACCTTGCTTCTTTTGTCCACTTTGTGTGTGAGCACCTACTAGTTTCGTTATCAGTTCTTGTTCAAATTCGGAGATATCCTTGCAAGTCTTTAAACCAATTTGTTGTTTTACAGAGTTAAATATTTTTAAAGTATTATTATTATTATCATCAATTAAATGAAATGGGGTTTATACACTAATTATATTAATAGGTTCTAATGCACGAAATGATGTGAATGTTTCGTTCTCTTGTAGTTACTTTCTACTAAAAATGGGTGAATATATTAAAAAAATAAATAAATAAACACGAAAAGGTACTTTGGTATTTTATGAATTTATTTCATTCAATAAGCCATTCAAGACTATTCATAAAGTCGTAACATTAAGTTAGATCATTCATAATATGAAGTAAACCTTTCATAAAGTTTCACGTCAAAAATAATAAAATTTAATTTTATTAGATTTCACAAGATATTGCTCATAATACTTATTTGGTATATTTTTTTTACAGTTTTTCTAAAAAGAAAAATTTTAAAGAGAAGTATGGGACTCAAAAATAACCACCCTGATTGAACAAAGAGAATTTGATTTTTTTTTTTGAAATGGTATGCTTCTTTAGATTCATAATAAGGCAATTTAGGGCAAAAGAAAACTTTACATTGATAGCAGAAAACAGTTTCCTCTTAAAAATGAGATAGTGGTTTCGGAAGTAGGTTTTGAAAATGCACGAGAAAATGAATTCGTCAACAAATCCATTTCTCCAAATTTTAGTTTTATTTCTTTATTTATTTATACATATTTTTGAAATTTTTCAATTACATTTATTTTTTTAAGTAGTTGAATTTAGTTAGAGGAAAGGACGAAAAAAAGAAGTCATTTAATTCAAATTTAGGTTTTTAAATTTTTTTTACGAAATTTATTTATTAAGTTTTTCAATGTAGCATGACCTTTTTTTTATTTTTTTTTATTTGGCTAGATTACTTCCTAGTAAAATTCATCAAAATGGAAAAATTATTTAGTGAAAAAAATCGAATGCTTTTGATTTAAGAATTATTTTATGTTAAAATAAGTTGAAATATAAATTATTTTACTTTGAATAGTGTCCGTAGAGATTATGATATGAACTGAACACTCCACCCCCCCCCCCCAAATATCCTCATTCACAAATTTCTTCTGAGAACTGGTTGCAACTTTAAAAGCACACCTTAATTCTTTTGTTCTTTTTGTGGGCGAATATCGACTAGTTTCGTTATCAGTTCTTGTTGAAATTCGGAGATTGCCTCGCAAGTTATAAATTCAATTTGTTGTTTTACAGAGTTAAATATTTTATCATAAATAGATATTTTTAAAATATTATTATTATACTCATCTATAAAATGAAATGGGGTGTATTCCTTAATTCTATTGCCAGGTTTTCATTAAAGGTTCTCTTTCGCATTAAAAATTAACGATAGGCAAGTCGTCAAATTTAGTTAATTTATTTCCTCACCTGTACTAAGTATTCATATTCATTAAAACAAAGCGGAATTAAATTGCGGGGAGGGGATCTATTTGCTGTTTTTAACACCCATTTCGTTTATTATCTCAATGATTAATAGTAAAACAATTAAAAGAAACTATTTTTTTCTTTACCATCAGTTTAAACGATTATTACAGTCATTCTTTTGCATCAAATTGCCATCATATTGATTAAGGATTACACCAAGATTTTGAGATATCGTTAAATTACGAATATTACGTAAGTTTACAGGTAAGAAGGGGGTTTGCAATTTGCTTAGGTAAGACATTAAATTTTCTTTAACTTAAAGAATTTTTTATCAAATGCAAAATTAGTTTCATATATACAAATCAATTGCAGTTTTACATAAAAATTATTATTTTTTGTATTCTTTTATGTGTGCAATTTGATTATTTTTGTTGATATGAGTAGAAAAAGTCCAGAACTTTTAAGAAATCTTATTACGCTTGATTTGAACGACCTTGAAATTTAATGAATTATTAAAATTTATCAAAGGTTATAAATTGAGCAATTTTTATTCTTGCGTAAAAGTTATCCAATAGACAATTTAAAGGTATAAAAATAGATTATTATTATTATATCATTTGTGACAAAACTCGATTAAATAATAGAAATTTAAAAATGGGTGAGCTTTAAAACAATGATCATAACATTTCCCTCTTCGAACATCAGTGTTCTAATCGTGGCACCCCCTTTTTTTTAAAGAGAATTTAGATGTAGAGGGGGAGGAAACAAGGTATTCCGCGATAAGTATTCTAGAGCTAGTTGGTGGTGCTTGTGTCGTCACTAAGTCGGAATATTTTTCATGACAGCATTACTACATACGGCTACAGGTGGCTTGAGCTATGGCTTTATATTGTCATTCAAGTCATCGTATTTTCTTACTATCTCTTTTTCGGAGATATATATTATATTATATAAGATATATATATATTTAATATAATATAATATTAGAGAATCTTAAATCTCATGATAAAGAGAAGATATAAGAGAGATATTTCTCGCATTTTATTAGGTTATTTGCGCAATAACGTTATTCGTATATGTGTAAATTTGTGTAGAATTCAAAGTACATTAGAAGTACGAAGAAATATTTTTAGCTTTATATTGTTAACTTTTGAGCACATATTTTTTCATCATTTGCTTCGATTATCCTTTCAGTATTTATAATGATCACATTTTTATATTTTCAGCAGTTATGTGCTTAATTTGTACTTTTAGTCTTAACTATTTTAAAGATATTTCCCAATTAGTAGTAAACACAATATTATATAGTTTTCGATTATAGGGATATCAGTAGTTAGAGCTAGATATTAACTTTGTGTAAATAACGTAGCATGAATATGGGAACATATTTTTAACATTAGTCTGTAACATAGAAATATTAATTAAAATTCTGTTTTGATGAGTTTTTTTTAAACTTTTCTTTTCCTGAATAAGTTGTTATAGATTGTCTTTTGAAACATATTTGTGAGGTAAAAAAATGTGATTTAAAAATTTCTTAAAAGAAAAAATACTTTTATTTTAATGTACTGAAAATTAAAATATTGCTGTTAAGGTTACAAATTTTTAAATTTTTACATGACAACCCAAAGGTATTAAAATAGATCATTATTAAATCATAAGTAACAAAACATGATTAAATAATGCAAAAATTAAAATGTGTAATCTTTAAAAAGGGAAAAGGAAAGAGGGCGCTATTATCATTTCCGTCCTTAGAACATCAGAGTTCTAAGCGTGCAATCCCTTTTTAAAGAGAACTTAGGGGTGTGTGTGTGGAGGGGGGGGGGGGAGAAATGTGATATTACTCTTCAAGTATTTTGTACTGGCGTTTGTTGTGTCCGTGCAGACTATTTTGAGCTGTGTCTTTGCTGAATATGGCTTGTCACGTAAGTTATTAAATTTTCATACATTTTCTTTTTTTCGCGTCTCTTTAAATATATATTTCCTGTTATTTTATTCAGTTGTTTAACGTTTTTTAATCGCACGTTTCTATAATGTTTCTTAATCACACATATGTAAATAAGCATGAAATCTAAACTATATTAGATGTAGGAAAAATATATTCCATAGCTCTATTTTGTAAATTTTAAAGCATATATGTTTTGTTATTTATCTTTATTGGGCTTTCAATGTTTATAAGGAACACGTTTTCATTATATAGTTAGTCACTTGCTAACTTTATACTTTAAAAGTTTAACTAATTTAAGGATATCTCCTTATTAGTAGTAAACCTTATATTATATAGTTTTGGATTATAGACTTAACTGTAATTAGCATTAAATATTAAATTTCTTTAAGTAACGTTGCAGAAATTTGGTTTCATAATTTTAATTGTATCAGGCTGCAAAGAATTTTTAAATAAAAATTTAGTTTGGTTGATTTTTTTTTAAAGTTATAATATTTTATTGTTTGAATTTCGGGAAGTTTTAAACATTCTATAATAACATGTTTCGGAGAAGAAAAAAAAATTATGTATGAAATTTTTCGTTTAATGTATAAATTTTTTTATTTAAAAAGATTAAAATTTTTTAATTTAATTTTATTTAGCAAAAAATATTGCCTGGTAATCCTTATATCTAGTTATTTTTCTTTAACGATAAGCTATTAATTTTTGAATTCTCAATTGTATGTTAATAACTTTGTAATTTAAAAGGGGCTATGATGTATTTTATTCAATTTCAGGAATAGTGTTAATTTGTTTATAGTTAAATGTTGTAAAATTGTAATTAGATTATATTTTTATTATTTTTTAATAAATGGTGTATTTATAAAAATAAAACAATTATTGATTAGTTATAAATAATTAAAACATATTAATGATTTTTGCACTTATCGAGCAACTTAAGAATTGATTTTTATTTTATCAAATTATTATCGTCCTTTTTTTAAATATAATTATATGTTTTGATATTTTTAATTTTTTCAATAGCTTGTTATATATTGTAAGCACGATTTCTTTAATACACTTTTCTAAAATTTGTGATTTAAAAATTCCTCAAGAGTAAAAATATTTCTATTTAAGTAAACGTAAAATTTGTATGTGACCCAAAAATAAACCAAAGAGATATTTAACAATTCATTTTAGTATAAATAAATATTTTATTCCTTTTTAACTTTATTATTAAAGTTATTATTAAAACTTGAATATTATAATTTTAAGTATTATATCAGAAATTAGTAACAATTTCATTGAAACAACTATTTTAAAGATATTTCCTAATTAGTAGTAAACACAATAATATATAGTTTTCGATTATAGAGATATCAGTAGTTAGTGCTAAATATTAATTTTGTGTAAATAACGTAGCATGAATATGAGTACATATTTTTAACATTATTCTGTAACCTAGAAATATTAAATAAAATTCTGTTTTGATGAGTTTTTTTTTAACTTTTCTTTTTCTGAACAAGTTGTTATAGATTGTCTTTTGTAACATATTTGTGAGGTAAAAAAATGTGATTTAAAAATTTCTCAAAACAAAAAATATTTTTATTTTAGTGAACTGAAAATTAAAATATTGCTGTTAATCAAAGTTTACAAATTTTAAATATTTACATGGCAATCCAAAGGTATTAAGATAGATCATTATTAAATCATAAGTAACAAAACATGATTAAATAATACAAAAATTAAAATGCGTAATCTTTAAAATGGGAAAAAGGAAAGAGGGCGCTATTATCATTTCCGCCCTTAAAACATCAGAGTTCTAAGCGTGCAATCCCTTTTTAAAGAGAACTTAGGGGTGTGTGGGGGGGGGGGAAGAAATCTGATATTACTCTTCAAGTATTTTGTGCTGGTGGTAGTTGTGTCCGTGCAGAATATTTTGAGCTGTGTCTTTGCTGAATATGGCTTGTCACGTAAGTTATAGAATTTTCATAAAAATTTTTTTCCCGCGTCTCTTTAAATATATATTTCCTGTTATTTTACTCAGTTGCTTAACGTTTTTTAATCGCACGTTTCTATAATGTTTCTTAATCACACACATGTAAATAAGCATGAAATCTAAACTATATTAGATGTAGGAAAAATATATTCCATAGCTCTATTTTGTAAATTTTAAAGCATATATTTTTTGTTATTTATATTTATTGGGCTTTCAATGTTTATAAAAAACACATTTTTATTATATATTAAGTCATTTGCTTACTTTATACTTTAAAAGATTAACTAACTTAAGGATATCTCCTTATTAGTAGTAAACCTTATATTATATAGTTTTGGATTATAGACTTAACTGTAATTAGCATTAAATATTAAATTTCTTTAAGTAACGTTGCAGAAATTTGGGTTCATAATGTTAATTGTATTCGGTTACAAAGAATTTTTAAATAAAAATTTAGTTTGGTTGATTTTTTTTTTGTTTTTTTTTTTTTTGCAATATTTATTGTTTGAATTTCGGGAAGTTTTAAAATATTCCATAATAACATGTTTCGGAGAAGAAAATTTTTTTTCTTTTAATGTATAAATGTTTTTACTTAAAAAAATTCAAAAATTTAAAATTTTTAATTTAATTTTATTTAGTAAAACATATTGCTTGGTAATATTTATCTCTTTAACGATAAACTATATTTTTTGAATTCTCAATTGTATGTTAATAACTTTATAATTTAAAAAGAGGCTATGATGTATTTTATTCAATTTCAGGAATATTGATAATTTGTTTATAGCTAAATATTATAAAATTGTAATTAGATTATATTTTTATTATTTGTTAATAAATGGTGCTTTTATAAAGTTAAAACAATTATTAATTGGTTACAAAGTAGCAACTTAGAATTGATTTTTGTTTTTATCAAATTATTATCGTCGTTTTTTAAATATAATTATTTTTTTAAAAATATTTTTAATTTTTTCAATAGCTTGTTATATATTGTAAGCACGATTTCTTTAATACACTTTTCAAAAATTTGTGATTTAAAAATTTCTCAAGAGTAAAAATATTTCTATTTAAATAAACGTAAAAATAGTATGTGACCCAAAAATAAACCAAAGAGATATTTAATAATTCATTTTAGTATATATAAATATTTTATACCTTTTAACTTTATAATTAAAATTAGTATTAAAGCTTGAATATTATAATTTTAAGTATTATATCTGAAATTATTAATAATTTTACTGAAGGAACTACTAGTTAAATCTTTCATTCATAAAAAATTAGAAGGTTTACTTATACAAGCATAAGATCAGTTTCCGATTCAAAACAAAAAAAAAGGAAAAAAAAAATTTTTTAGTGGTATAGAATTTGTGCTTTAGAATATTTTTTGACAATTTTTTTAAAGAATTGGCCCGTTCATTTATTTTTTTTTTTCGATTCAAATCACTCCAGCTTTCGATTAAGTCCTATGAGCAGCAAGTCTTGTATTTTAAAAGTTTATCGTCATCCTGATTACGCATATCCCTTAAGAGTGTGAGTCAGAACGCAAGCTGAGCTTCTTGGAAATCGTTGTTTTGCTAGAAAACTGCAGCAATTCAATGTGGAAGATTTAAATTTTAAAGTACATAGTCAGTGATAACAAATTTTTATGCAAAAGTGTGAATTCTAATACTCTCTGTCAATCACCAGATATAACCCAGTAAGAGTAAAAGTCTTGCCGATTTCATGAAATAGTTGATTATTAGCTAAAGCAATCCGCCAAATGAAAACTTTTTTTTAGTCCAATGTACCAGTACTGTTCTCACCTAAAAATAAAAATACGAATCTTTACTGTAGAGACCATCATTAACAAGTTCAGTGTCGGGGCTTGCTCATGGGATGTTCGTCAGACAGTAGTTGTTGTTTTTATAGGGTTTGCTTCTTTTATAATTTAAATAATGAACAGGGTGATCAAAAAAAGTAAATAAATTGTTGAGTATTTTTTTTTTAAATAAAATAGTTTTAAAAATTATATTTTATTTTTTGTTAAACAGTTTTAAAATATCCAGCTTTCTCTGCATTATAATTCTCATTTTAATTACTTGTGAAAGAATTTTGATCGATTGATTTTAAATGACAATAGACCTGATGTTTTTCAAGTAAATTGAAATATTTACTTACATCTGTGCTACTAAGAACAGTTCTTCCTCCAGCTTGGAGGAAATAAATGAATTATTTAAACGCAGCACTTTCTTCCATCTGCCTTACTTTTATATGTTCTTGACTAAAGGGAAGAGAGATTGCGAACTATTAATACAAAATTCTCTCTTAGAATAAAATTCCTACAAGAATCGGAAAATAGTTTCCCTCTTTATTTTTGCTTACGAGAAATCTGAATGTTTATTGGCTAAACGGTAGGAGGGCGCGGTTTTGACGCAATGTCGGAATGGATTATTTTTGTAGAAGGCGGAGCAAAGAGTTCTCTTGTCCCGCCTACTAGTAGTCCTTTAGTACTTCCTTTCCCCTCCTTCTATTAATGAACTATAAATAAGCCGAAAGCATGCTTTCATTAAACAAATGCAATTAAGCATTGCATTTTGAAATATTCAAGACAAGCAATTGCTTAAGCATGCGAAATAAAATTTGAGTTTTATTTATATGCATTAGTAGGTATTTTGTTTAATAAAAAAATATTGCAAAATATTGACCATTTTAAAAAACTTACATTTTTTTACAGGAAAAAAAAATAAGTGTCGCTTTAAAGAAAAAAATAAAATACTTAAGTAAAAAATATAAAATAATGTTACATGGACCCTGATGTTCCCTAAAACTTGAATATTTTAATAAGTGTTTCGCATTGGCAAAAAGATTGGGAAAAACTGTTATAGAGAATAAGGCAAAGGCTGTATAGGTCATTTATTTTATGCACAAGAAAAAAATGTAATTTATCTCTTTGATAGATTGATATTCCAACCATTGATCCCTATTATGATGCGACCGGAATTGCTGCGGAAATCGAGTTGCTATCAAGTGATGAACAGCAGGTGAGTAATAGATATTTGATACTAAATTATTATTATTCGTCATATTATTATTGACAAGAATTTAAATTTTTCCTTACGTTTTGGTGAAATATTTTAATGATTAATGTTAACGTAATCAGTTTTTGTGTCAATGTGCTTATGTCTAAATAGCACTATTCAATTAAAACGAAGTGCATTTCAAGTAATAAAAAATTTCCTTTTTAAAATCACCGCTTCTGTTATATATTTTAAGAATATCTATCATAGTTTAAAATGATGCATAAGTTTATGTTCAAGTTCTCACAATTAAAATTCAATTTATCTTCAAAAGAAAATACAAAAATGTTATATTATTATTATTATTATTGACAAGCATTTCAAAGTTTCTTTACGTGTAACATGTTTTGCAGCAACCGTTCAATTTTAAATAATGGAAGAAATTCGGCTTATTAATAAATAATGCTTAAAAGATTTTAATGATAAATGCTAAAGTGATCAAATTTCGCCTTAATTTGATTAAGTTTAAGTAGTAGTATTATATAAAAGAAATGCATTTCAAGTAATTAAAAAAATAATTCATTTTTGCTTTAAAATGCAAGGTGTTTTGTAAGCACCGCTTTTGATTTTAAGAATCTCTTTCACACATCATGAAATGATGCGCAAATGTTTGTTCAAGTTAAAAAAAAGAGAAAAAAAACACAAAAATGTTTTGATATAGAATCTGATTTTGCTGTTTTTAATTTAGCTTTATTGAATAATGATTCGTTAGATTTGAAACACTTCTTTGTTTTTCTCGTCTTAAACATTAATTTAAGCCTACTATTGTGTAGATAATTTGAATTTTTTTTTAGACCGAGATTTTAGAATTATATATTTAAGTTGATGTTAATCAGGGTTTTCTGAGATATCAATTGTTATTAGCATTAAATTATTATGGAAAAACTTACTAGGTTTCACTTTTTCTATATGTAAAAAGGGATCTTTGGTTTGTAACAATCTTCCTTTCAATGAAAAATTTTGTCATAACTTTCATTTTTTCTGGAACTTGACGTATAAATAAATATATACTATATAAATTTTTTATTTTGTGAAAATTTTTAAAAACAACGTTTTATTTTTTAAAATTCTTTTTAGTCAAGTCCATCGTATTCTTCGGATGATTCGTCGAAAGAAAAAATCTCAGTAAGTATTAAATTTTTGAAGTATCGAAAATGATACAATTGTTTAAATAATAATTTTGATTCCAAATTTTTTTCTTTATAAAAGCAGAATGTTGTTAAATTCTGTTGTTTCACTTGAATATTGTTTGAGTTTCACATGTATCTTGAGTAAATTTTTTAAAAGATATAAGCTTTTCAATTTCTGGTAATTTAATTTTTATTTCTCTTTATTAGTTGACTCCTGATACTGATGAATCGTCGGGAGAAGAAAAGATTGTAAGTATTGAGTAAACAATCTAATTAAAATTTTAATTGAATATGATTTCTGATTTTTTAAAAAAGTTTTTCGATATAATTATTTTTAAAAACTAAAATTTTATTATTTAATTTAAATATCGTAAAATTGGTAGCGTTTAAAAATTTTTAATGGATGAGTATATTTGGAATGGATGAGTACATTACTTTTCAGGTGATCACTTCGTATTATTCAGAACCTACTGATAGATTTTTCCTTCTGAAATTACGGTAAAATAACCGACAGCGGTCTGTCCATCCGATTAACTGTAAAGTTTATGGTTAGAGACATTTCTTTACCGTTACCGGCTTAAAACTGTTTACGACTGCTACTGTTAAAAATCCATGAATACAAAACTACACGGTTTTGTAACCATTTACAACCAGCATAGATTCTAAAATTAAACTTGAACGGAAATTGGAGCTCTGCTGCTGTTGAGCCATTTATGTGGGAATGGTTCAATATATATAATGCATGATCACTGAAGAGTGGAGAACACTGGAAACTATTTATGTACTGTAGGAATGGGAGCAATATTGTACTATCAACGCTGGGATTCGAACCCCTTTTTAGTCGGTCATGTGATGGACCGTTTAACCAAAGCCTCCTACTCTAGGAGGCTTTGGTTTAGCCCTCTCATCTATAGTATGTATCCAGTATTACGGAGCAAAATGGCTCCCATTTGAAGCGGGTGGAATTCTGGTTATTTAATCATATCAGGAAAAAACGATCGATAAAGCTTTTTCTCACGCTTAACAGCTTGAATATTATTTTTTATGGTAATTTAACCATTTTGGTTGAATAGGGTGAAACAACAATTGAATAAATCGCTAGTTAACCATTTTTACCAAGAAATTTCTAACAGTGCACTAACTGATATTATGGTTTTCTAAAATCTAAACTTTTACCACATAAATTTAGTACCACTGATTTAAATGCGTATGATTCGTGACAGCCTTCTAAAAAAACTATATTGATTTTTGCTTTTTAAAAAGTATTTCTTTTTTAATGTGCCAAGTAATTAAAAATATAAGGCTTTTATTTTTTTTAAAAGAAAGGCGCAATTTTCGTAAGAGAAGCTTGAAAAACAGAATAAAATGTTATGTCCATGTCACTGAAGAGTTAAAAACATTTCCTTAATTAGTTATTTCCCTTTACCGCATTTTCAACAACCATTTTTTTTAAATATATTTTTTAAGCTAAGTTTATTTTCTTAATACGTATTTTGAGTAGCCCATTTTCGTAAAGACGCATTTTGAGCTGAGTCCAGTTCTTTAAACACGTATTTTGAGCTTACACGTATTTTGAGCTAAAAAGTCTCCGGATGAGTATTAAATTGTAATATAACGTTTAAGGAAATTATGTACTTACATTTATTTTGCTGTTTAAATTATCAAAATGATAGAAATTAAAAATGTGAAAAAAGTTATTTATTCATTTATTTTTTAAAAAATTAGAATGAAGCACCTGATAACTCGTCTCCTGTACCTGAAGATGATTTGGAAGTAAGAATAATTTTGTTATTATCAGGTTTTTATTTCTCTCTTTAGTGACAAAATGTCCAATTCAATTCTCTTTTTAGTGACTATTTAGTGACAAAATATTTTAAAAGTATAAATTTTGTCACATTTGCTCAACGATAATTTTAATTAAAATTACAAATAAATTTTGAATATCACATTTCAAATTATATGTATATAGTTAATCTTTCTTTTGGCGAGTTAAACTTCTAGCTCATAGTAAATCTAATAGAATAAAACCGCATCAGAATATACAACATCTAATTAAGAGATAAAGATTGTGTATTAGGTGCCATGAATGCACAGTATGGTAGCCGTGTTGGAGGATGATAAGAAAATTAATACCACAGTGCCTATATTAAACATTATACCACTAATACTTATAACGGCAATACCAGTAGTATTTAAGGCTATATTTAATTCTTAAATAAAAGGCGTCATAAAAACTGGTATCTTAGGTTAAATATTAAAGGCGTCAGTAAAACTCGGGTGAATTTTTGCGAACTTTAAAATGAACACCGATTCAAAAATAATTACATAAATATTAGTATCTTTACTAATAATATTCGATAACTGCAATTGATTAACTTGAGCCGCGATGGCTCATGGGATAGAGCGCTCGCCTTCCAATGAGGTGAACCGGGTTTCGTTCCCGGCGATGGCCGGTCGATTCGAATTCCGCATGTGGCTTGCACCGACCATAGTGCTGACGTAAAATATCCTCAGTGGTAGACGGATTATGGGTTAGAGTCCCCTTGCCGTCAGGCTAACCGTGGGAGGTTCTCGTGGTCTTCCTCTTCATGTAACGCAAATGCGGGTTAGTTCGATCAAAAAGTCCTCCACGAAGGCAAAATTTCTCTCAATACTCGATCCAGGAGTTCCCTTGTCTTCCGGATTGGGTTCAAAGTTACAAGGCTACGGAGTTGAACATTAGTAGTCATAAACCCAAAAATTGGATCGGCTGTTCAACGACGGTTATAAAAAAAATTGATTAACTTGTGCCGTGGTAGCTCAGGGGATAGAGCGTTCACCTTCCAATGAGTTAAACCGAGCTCGAATCCCAGCGATGGCTTATTGATAGGAATTCTGCACCCGGCTCGCACCGATCACAGTGATGACGTAAGATACCCTCAATGGTAGGCGGATCCTGAATGGTAGAGGGATCCGTTTTGCCGTCAGGATCAGCATGAGAGGTTTTCGTGGTTTCCTTTCCACGCAACGCAAATGCGATTTAGTACCATCAAAAATTTTTCGATGGCGATTTTCTCCCAATACTAGATTCACGAGTTTCTTTGTCTTCTGGATTGGGTTTGAAATTACAAGGCTATGGAGTTGAACATTAGTAGTCCTAAACCCGATAATTGCGTCGGTTGTTCAACGACGGATATAAAATAAAATAATACTGATTAATTTAATTAATAGGTTAAATTAATAGGTTAATTAGGGTCGTTAAAAAACTAAATTATTGGAGAATAGAAATTGATTCATCGAGGAAAAAGCATAAAAAATTACCTCATTATTATTGTCACTAATGATGCTTAATTAATTTCAGCAATAATTATTAGTCTCAATAATGTTAATTGAAGCTTTTAAATAGTACACCTACTATTGGTACTGTAGAAATAGGCTTTGAAACAGATAACTAAGGTTGAAATTGTTGATTGTGGTGATTTTTTGACTATCAGGTGTTGAAGTCAAACAATAGCTATCTGCCAAATTAATTGTTATATGCCAATAGTTATATTTCAATTTGACTTAATCTAATTAATCTTTATTTTGATTATGCGAACTTCTAAAAACATGCCATGCTTAATCTGATAACATAAAATTACAGGGAAGGGCAATAAATAATAGTAATAATAACAAAAACTGCAACTATTTTAGTTAAATTAATTGCATCACCAGATGTCTTTCAGTTGGTAACTTTGTCAGTAAGTCTTTCAGCTGTTTGTATAACTTCGTAGTGTTGATTGACACCGATTCTTATTGATGATTATTTCGTTTCTTACTGATGACTATTCGATTCAGCTAGTCATAATAATAATTAGTTGTATAAATTTTTTTTTGATAAACTAAATATTATTATTGAACATTCTTTTTTGTTTTTCGTTTTAAGCATATCGTAATGAATATTATTTTTGTTGGTATTATTATTCGCCATTGCTGTGAGATTTTAATTTAGATAATAATCCAAAAACTGAAAATTTACAATTACAATTTTATGTATTGAAAGCAATATTTTTTAAGAAATGTAATTAATAGAGTTTTTTTTTTAAAATTAAGATTTATTTGAATTGCTAAAATAATGAACATTGCATAATTAATCGTTTTTACTTTTTTCAAAACAGGTTCTGGCTATTTTCATTGATAAGCTTTTAGCAAACGACGAGAAGGAGAAATCTGCGTCTATGGTAAGATCTTTTGTTTTTAATTAAATTATAATTAAATTATAATTAAATTCTAATTAAGAAGATGAATTCTACTTCCTTAGATTTTTTTCCATAAATTCTGAATGTCTTTTTAATTATATCATACATACTTGTAAATATTAATACAATAATGTAATATTAATACAATAATTAATACAATAAGTAAATATAAATACAATACTTCTAATATTTTTTCTTTTCAAAATCAATAATAACTAATTGCATTTTTTTATTAGCAGAAAATTGATGAGTAAATTATGAATAAATTATAATAAATTATAATTTTTTAATTAAATTGTAATTAAGAAGATGAATTTCATTTCCTTATACTTTTTTTTTCATAAATTCTTAAGTCTATTTTATTATAACGTACATACTTGTAAATATTAATACAATAATGTTTTTAATCGAGTGCCTTTAATTTTTTTTTCTTTGCAAAATCAATAATAACTAATTGCATTTTTTTATTAGCAGAAAACTGATGAGTAAATTATGATTAATTTTAATTATTTTATTAAATTGTAATTAAGTAGATGATCCTTAGACTTTTTTTTCATTAATTTTTAAAGTCTATTTTATTATAACGTACATACTTGTAAATATTAATACAATAATGTTTTTAATCGAGTGCTTTTAATTTTTTTTTCTTCGCAAAATCAATAACAACTAATAGCATTTTTTTATTAGCAGAAAACTGATGAGTATAAGGAAATTTTGAAGATAAACGAAGTTTATGTAAGTATAGTATGATTGAAATTTAAAACAAAACATTGATTATTGATTTATTGTTCAGGGAAAATAGGTTACCTGCATCTTTTAAAAAAGTGTTTCAAATTTCTGAATAAGAAGTTATATATTTATTGTTGTGAATCATTTAATTTTACAATAAACTTTCTGAAGTGCATGTGACGAAAAGATATTTCAAGACGCGAAAATAAATGACGCAAAATTTATGATATGTAAAAGTAAATGACTGCTCACATGACCAACGTAAGTTCCGATTTTCATTCATTGTTGTAAAAAATAGTTACTTATAATGTATTTGGCACAACAATGCCAAAAAAATTTCGAATCAAAAGTTATATCTAAAAGCCACATCTTTTCTCAGAATTTTTTTTTTTTTTTTTTTCTGAAATATTCGTAAAAAAGATTAATGTGATAAGTCTATTGCTGAAGTATGTTCTTCATTTACAATTAATTACGTTATATGTTACAAATATTTTTACAACAGTTAGTAAAGTTATTAATGCACGTGATACGACAAAAAAGGCACACAATATTTACCAGAGTTTATTTTTTATTTTACTTGTTATAAAAATGTTAAATAACGTAAATGTCAAGCAGGCATTGTCATAAGCCTATTATATGATGTCTGTTTTTTCTTTCTTTATTAATATTCTTGATTTCTTTTTCTTTTTTGAATTTTAACTTGTAAAACTATGGCTGGCCACTCCTACTGCGTGAAAGAGGGTATTAGGGCATCTTTTCTTGATATTTTAATTTATTTGTAAATTTAATATTTTAATATTAACCATCAAATTTTCATGTAAGTGAATGCAAGCCTGTCTATAATTCTACGACTTAGAATATTGTAACAATAAAAATATGTTTGAATTATTATTATTTTTTAAAATGAACCCTTCTGTTTTAATCTCTCCATTTTATTAAACAATTAAATGTATGAAAGAAAAATAATCATGCGAAAAAATTAATCTCGGTAAAAATTTGGAGAAATATACACGTTAATTTTTAGTTGTTTATAAAAATCGTTTTCATCTTTTTTTTTTTAAAAAATTTTATATTTGTGTTTCCTATATATAAATTTTGTTCTTGAACTGCATATTTTTTATGGAAAGATTAAACTACGAATTGAATCCTGTCTGATAAAATGTTATTATATTTTCTGTTTAAATTGAAAAATTAGCTTTTTTTTCATTCTTTTAAATTTTTTTTTTCAGGAAATAGACTGTATAAAGGCTGATCTATTCAGAAGTTCTGAGAATTATGTAAGAATGGTTTTTAATTTCTTATTAAATACAAATATTTTTTGATGATTATTAATTACGTATTTTTAATAATTTTTCTTCTTTTTTTTTGCAGATGATTTCGAAAAAAGAAACAAATATTACGAATCTCGAAAAAGAATGTGTAAGTATTTCGTGTTTTCTATTAATAATTTCGTGTTTGACTATTAAAATTAATATTAAAAATAATTTTTTAGCTGTGAAAGTTCAGATGCATCTTTCATTTCATTCACTGTATTTACATGTTAGTAATTGCTCATCTTTATCTTTTACAGAAGGCTTCGGAAGATAATATATTTGAAAAGGCTAGCCATGTCGAAGAGGAACTGAAGGTGAATATCTTGAAAGCATTTACCTAAAAAGAAATGCTGATATTAATTCGAATATTATTTTTTTACCTTCTTTAGACATCTAAACTATTATTTTTATATTTTCACTATTTTTCTTCCTTTATTTTTAAGAAAATTATTATTATACTCAATGTCGCTCTCATTAATAGCTCCCATTAATAGTAGGTCAAATGATGCACTTATTTCAACTTTTAGAGACCATAACACACATACTTGTAGACTAAAATTCTAAAAATTAAATTCTTATTCGATATTTGAATATTTTAAAATTCTGAGTTAATTTTTTTGAATACATAATCAAACAAATATTTTCATGCGTTTTTATAGAAACAATTTAATATATAATGGAATTTATATATAATGAATATTTTAAAATATATATAATAATATTATATAATATATAATAATATTTTAATAATATAATATAATAATATAATATATAATAATATTTTAATATATAATGAATATTTTAAAATTCTGAGTTAATTTTTTTGAATACATAATCAAACAAATATTTTCATGCGTTTTTATAGAAACAATTTAATATATAATGATAAAATTTACAACTATTAATGAAATTCAAAAAAAAAATTTTTTTTTTGTTTTTTATTGAGTTTAGAAAAAACTTCATGTTTAACCAGAAAATTACTTTCATGTTATTTATCAACTTGCTTAGAAATATGTGTTATCATTGAGAATTCTTTTATTTTTCAAGGTTTTTGCTGCAGATAAAAACAACAAACTGATACGCAATATTAAAAACTTTAAAAAAAAAAAAAAAAAATGGTTTCATTCAGTTGATCAAATTATAAATTTTATTTTTTTAATAATTAATATTTAATGTCTGAGATGCCATCTTATAATAAAACAGCTTTAATTTCCCAAAAAGTTTTAATTAAAAATCAAGCAATTTCGGGTATTTTTTAAAACTCAAATAATTTTTCACTTGATTTTTTTAATTTTAATTTTAAAATTATGCTAGTAAGCTTTAGGTTTCAAATATTTATCGTTATTTTATTTTGTTTTCATGAACAAGAATTCATTTGATCTCATAAATATTTATTTTTTCCTCTTGAAAATTATTAATTATGATTTTAGAAACTAGTAGAAGAGGAAGAAGCTTTAATACTGAAATTGACGAAAGCAAAGAAAGTTACTGAATCTGTAAGTCGTAATTCCCTTTAATTCTTTTATTTTCTTACATTTAAAATTACATTTTCCAATAAATATATACATATTAAGAGAACAAAGAGTTTATCTTAGAAATCATCCTTTAAAAATCATACGAATTGTGTTTTTTTTTTTAAATTCATGCTTTTAAACGTTATTTGATAAAGAGGACAGTGTTTTATTTTTATTTTATTACTACATTTTTAAACTTTATTTACAGAATTTTATTTTTGCAAGATTTTATATGTTTTGTATGAGTAATATACTCTACAAATGTATTGTATGTGTAAATATTAAAGAGTTTTACAGATGAATATTAAAATACATTGCAAAATAAAAGATAATAAGAAAAAAAAAAGCTTTTCATTTTTCCGAAACTTGCTTTACTCATCAAATAAAACAATTAAAACAAAAACTGTATTTTACAATTGGAATATTTTTGGTTCGTTAAGAAATAAAATTTTATTTTTAAATGTCCCACAAGATGTAAGATCAAATTAAGATGATTTTATCAAGATGTTTAAATGTTTCTTTCAGGATCATAAGCCACGAAGAAAAAGGAAAAGAAAAAATGATAAGGAAAATGTAAGTTATTATTTTTCTTTTCTGTGTAAAATAAATAATGAAAATAATTTTACAGCATTATTTTTGTTTAGTTACTCTAATTTTAATTAAAAATAATTTATAATTTTTTAGCACTATTATAACTGTATAGCAATTTTCAAACAGTGAATTTAAAAAAAATTTGAGACTGTTTTTTTTTTACTAAATCGGTCTCTGATGGGCCCGTTTTCTGTAAAATAAGCCTTTTGATGTAAAATAGACCTTTTGTAGCAAATCGTTTAAGCTTTACATAGGCAAACAATTTTACATTTATTAATTTTTATCTCGCATATTTTTACCAGGTAAAGCAAAGAAACTCGCAACTTCAATACATTATTTTTATTACTAAATTATTTTTACTTTTAGAGAGGATTATTATGTAAGTAATATTTACTTAAACATTCTTTTTTTTAAAACTGAACTGAAAACCAATTCCAGAAAATTTTCTTAGGAAGAAAGAAAATATTAATTAGACGGTAAAATCTTCTAAGCGTGTAAAACTAAATATCAATTTTTCTACGACATCTTCATATTTTCTTTTTTTTTTAAATTTATTTATGTATGAAATATATGGAAAAAAATTAGAATAATTTCTCGTTCATCGACACTTTATTTGATTATTAGGATTTGAGTTTTAAAAATTCACCTTCTTCAATTTTTTTTTCAAAGCATGTGTTAATATTTGATTCCGTTATTTAATTAATATTTAGCATTAATTCAACTGTCACATTTGAGATCACCTTGTAGAACTTCGGAGATTGCTTTTAAATTCGATCATGAAATTTGGTCATTAGAAAAACTATTGAGGGTAAAATCTTTTCTTTTTTATGGATTAATGTGCAATGAGCAAAATAAATAAATTATTTAATTAATAAAAATTAATAAATAAATAAATAAATAAGCAAGTGGACTGCTCTAAAAAACTTTCGATTCAATGATCGGATCTTCACGTTCTAGGACTCAATCTTAATGGTTTAAGGGAATAACTTTATATATGCTAATTAGTTAGTTAAGAGGATATTTTAAGTTACGAAATCAGATACAGAAACACATTTGTTCAAAATGGTTCGAAAGTAGGTTGATTTTAAATATATATTCTAATTAATTTACTATGTATTATTAATTTTAATATTATTTATAATCATAACTATAATTAGTTAAAAGCTAATAAATTAGTTAATATAATTAATTTATAATAATTATAATTTTAATATTATTCATATTCATTATTTATATTTATATTCATAATTAGTTAATTAAATTAATAAATTAGTTGATATAATTAATTTACAATTATTAATTTAAATATGTCGATAATTCATATTTTAGCTTACAAATCAGTGAAAGATGATTTCAGATATAGAAATATACCTTCTCTGAATTAACATACTTTTTTGACGACAGATTAAGGAAAGGGGTAGCAGCTATCTGGGAAATGTGGTTTCAATAGTCTGGACAGGAGAGAGGTCCAAAGCTTGAACCCCTTAATGTTAATTTTACTTTTTTTTGATATTTCACAATGTCTCAAGAACATTTTAAGTGGATTGAAGAATGTTTGTACACAATTATAAAATATATTTTTCTAAAGCAAAATATAACTTTTAATAAATATTGATTATTTTTTATTATTTTATTTAAAAACAGTCGAAATTTTTTTTAAATTGTAAGGTATGCAATTTTTTATATCATTTTAAAAAATACAATTTTAAATAGCAAAAGTAAATTTTTTCTTTTTAACGAAGTCAGTTGAATAGCTCCTGATAAATCAAATTTTGAAAAAGTCATATTTTTAAAATTAAAAAGGCATGTGAATTCAGAAGAAAGTGTCTTTTTGTGTCTGATTTTATAACTTAAATCATCCTATTAATTAGTTTAAGCGAGGTCACTCCCTCGAGCCATTAAGATTGAGTCCCAAAACGCGAAAATCCGATATTTAAAATAAAAGTTATTTAGGGGTTCATTTTTTATTTTGTGTACTGAACACATAATGCAGTAGTATTACTATCTGCCTCAAGTTTTTCGTTGTACATTTTATATGATCAGTTTTATTAAAATGCCTAAAAATAATAGTCGGAAATTTTTTTTTAGGAGTGCTCAGATGGTTTTTACGTTTCCATCTCTGAGCGTGCGAAGAATAATAAAAGAAGCTGTCGAAAATGAGTAAGTTTTTTCTTCTTTTTTTTCTTACTATTACTTGCATTATTTTTAAGTTTTTCACACATTCGCCTTCAAAACATTTCATGTTTAGCTTTAAACGGTTATAGGAATCGATTGATTAAATATAAATTTTCCTGATTATACAATTCATACACTCCAAAAATGTACAAAAAGGAAGAAAAAAAAAATAGTCGACATGAGCAAAAAAAAAAAAGGCGGTATTCATTTTCAATATGTTCACTTCAATATGTCGGTACCAACTGAAATATGTTGACTGTTTTTTCTTATTTATATTTTTTTCTTATATATTTTTTAAACTAATAAAGTTTTTAATCGGGTAAGATCTTACCACTTTAGTTTTTAAGGACTATTTGTTTGATTATTATAGCTTTATTAAAAAGAAAACCAATGACACATTTTACATAAGAGTATTCTCGTTCATTTTAAGAAAAAGTATTTTTGAATAAAATACAATGGAACCTGTCGAACCCACTCATTGACCACCCTCGGGACCAAGTCAAATGGCCGCTATATAGGGGTGGTCACTTTATGAAGACTCTTTAAAAAGGACTCTTTAAATACCTTACTCAGGTGCTCACTTTACCCAGGTGGTCACTTTTACTGGCTCCACTGTATAATAATCAGAGATATTCTGTAATACAAAGAGGGGTGGGTGTAGCTACTGAGTGTTCAATGTGTCCATGCATGCGTAAAGATTTAGGCGTTCTTTTTCTTTTCTTTATTACCTTCGCATAGCAGATTGTAATATCTCACGCTGTTTATGGGCAAATAACTTTTTAAATGTTTTACACTTAAAAAAATGAATTTTTTGAATTTTTCTTTACTTTTTATATAAAAACACTTCAGGCGGTAGGTATGTACTTTATTTATGTCGCCCTAGAGCTTCACAATGAGCTTTTGATAAAGATCTGGGAAACATCCTTCAGTGATGCTTCAGGGAACCGTGTCTTTTACAATCAGTCCACTGCGGGACCATTTGAGACGAACAGAAAATGTCTGACTGAATGTTCCCAGAACATTCCTCTCGGGGGGAAAAAATATAGTGTTATTTTTTGAAATTTTCTAATATTCTTATTAACTATTTTCCTTCCGATTTTGGAATAAAATTTTTTATTCTTTTTTTAGTTTGGATTGGACGTTCTTTTTACTTCGCATTCTGCCTCATAAAACCTTGTATGACATTATTTTGCTTTCTAATCTCTCCATTTCATTTCATTTTATTTTATTTTGTAACTGGCCCTGAACAGCTGAACCAATTCTGAGTTTAAGACTATTAATGTTCAGCAACGTAATGTTGCAATTTTAAACCCAACCCTGAAGACAAGGGAACTCTTTGATCAAGCATTGGGGTAAACTTCGTAGAGGACCGTTTGATGGAACTAACACGTATTTTCGTTCCACGGTGATAAAAACCTCCAATGGTAGTTAGAGGACAAAACTATTCTAACCCATGATCCGTCTACTACTGAGATTATTTAATGTTAGCACTGTTGTCGGTTTGAACTGGAAGCAGAATTCGTATCGTTGGGATTTCAAACTGGGCCTTAGCCACTTTGGCTCTACGTATATTAAATAGAAAGTATTATGCATCTTTAAAAATTATCTTAACGAGAAATTCGATTACTAAATCAAAAGTTATAACAAGGTATTCTCTTTTCAAAATGGCGCCCATAAAGAGCTTGTTTTAATGAACTACATTTAATTTTAGTTCATGAAATGCACTGGCAAGCCATGAACTTCTTCTGGCAGAGTTTTTTAAAGTTAAAGTATTTAACTTTCTTTTTTGTTGATTTTATCGTGTAAATAAACAATATTCTATGATTATTTATGTAAATAAATGAACATTGATTTCAGAATTCATCAGGGAAATATACTATATGCTTCTTTTCAAATCTGCGAATATGAGTTAATGCCAAATCACGGTCTTTGTTTTTGATGCGTTTTGAAATCATTAGCCGGTTAATACGATTTATATTTTTTATTAACAAGGTTTTTTAAAGCTAAGGAAAGTAATAAAAAAAAAGAAAAAAACGCAGTTTAAGTGCCTTACACTTGAAGCAAATCTATAATTTTAAACTTTATATACCATCTTGCTGTAAAGAATTATCTCTGCTTTATAACGGACAAATAATAAAAAAATATTTGAAAAGTTTTTAACCATTTTTAAAAATCACCAATTTTTTTGAATTTTTTTTCACTCAGATAAGATTATCAAAATCAGTGCCTTATTCTTATTTTTTAGAAATTTTTATGAGCACAGAAAATGCAGCTTCGGAGTAAATTTCAAAATATTTAAAAATGAGACCACAAACGGCTTTCATTTTCTTCAAAATGCGGCTTTTCTCCATTTTGCACCATTTTCATAACGAACATGAAGGCGCTTGTGAAAAGTAGGCTAAGCTTGATCAAGCGGTCATGAGTAACAAAAAAAGCATCATTTCATGTAACGTCGAACAAAATAGCCCTTAAAATTCTTTTTCATAAGCTTTAGTAAATAAGAATGTTTATTTAAATATGTTTATTTAAATATTTTCTAAGCTGATTTCTGTTACAATTAATAAAGCTAGTGGTGAAATGAACCTGATTGAGATAACACCAAAACAGTATTTAAAAGTGCATGCAATTTTTTTTTAATTATTAATTTTGTTAATTTATTTATTTTTAGATTTTGAGAAAAATCCTGTTTGAGAGATTGGATATAAGAAATGGAAAATAGAATATCAACATGAGAAGAAAGAAAAAAAAAAAGAAATAAAAATAGAAAAAAAGAAGAAAAATAATTTTTTTCCCACATCATTAGAACTGGAATGAATATATCGTCCTGAATGAAATGTATTGTGTATGTCTTTATATGCATGTTTAATTGATGTAAATGTTCAAACTATTCATTATCATACTATTAAATATTCATCGATTCACAGTTATAGTGCAACACAAATGACGATAATTATGTAAATTTGAAAGATTTTTGTAAATAAGTTTAATAAACACTTTTGTTTTTGTATTATATAGATTATTAAGTGAATCATTCCAATTCGAATTGAAAATCCTGATAATTTTCATAAGGACTATAAGATAAAGGAAAATGGTGCAATTCGAAAAGTTTAATTAGTTCTTAGATATTTATTCAGGATGCTTTTTTGTAGTAGTCGTTATCAATTTAAACAGATAAACATACATTTCCTTATATGATTTGAGATCTTATAATACGTATCCAAATTCCAAGTTCGTTTCCGTTAAAAAAAAACAAAAAAAAAAAAAAAAAAAAAAAAAAAAAAACAGAATAAATTTATAAATTAATAAAAAATTTTGTGAAAATATGGTCGCAATTAAGAATTCAATTAAGGCTGTCAAAAATTTGCACAGTATTATGGTTTAATAATTAGATTCAGTTCAAAGTTGAACCAAATTTTCTTAGAGTAAAGGAACTTAATAAATTTCGCAATAACTTTGTTCCTAGTGTGTATTTTTATCATTAAAATTATTGTTAAGCTCTAAATATAAGAAATTTAGGGGGAGTCACGGTTTTTAGGGCAAAGAAAATTCTAACAAGTTTTTCACAAAAGTTTTTCTTTTTTCAACTGAGTTAGTGAAAATACAGGTACTGTTTTCTCTAAAAGGATTTTTTAAGAATTAAAGCCTTTCTTTTAAATATGTAATTTCAAAATTCAATTTTGCTATTTGTAAAATATAAGTTATGATATATTAAATATAGTTAAAATACGAAATTAAATTTATAATAAGCATTTCTAAAAAAGAATTTTTTTTTTCGTTCTTTAAAATGAGTGAACAGAAAAAAAATGCTATAAAATAATCAAAAGCTTTGAAATGTTCCAAACGTATTTCTAAAATATTAAAATGAAGAGTTAATCTGCGTGTGAGTTTCTCTTAGTACTATATCGATTTTCAGAATTAATAGAACTCTGTTCCTCCTATTATCTTGATATTCGAACTGCGGCTGCGATCCTAGGACTCATTCGAAATTTTTAATTAGTTTGCTCGATTTAGCCAAACGAAAAATGAAATTTTTTCATAGGCTTAGGAGTCACCATTGATAAAAATGAGACAGCAGGTGATTTTCAATTTTCTAATATTTTAAAGATTTTATTAGCGATATTTATTAGCTTTTCTCATTAAAAAGAAGTTTTTTGCACTGAATTTTATGCTTAATTGTTTTTTATTTTTTATGTCTTACAAATTCATTGCTTAGCATTGTCACGATAGAATTGATCAATTACGGAACAAATTTTGGCACATCTAGCATTATGGTAATTGGTGCAGTTTTAACAGGTACCAAATATAGTAATATAGATATAATGAATAATATTAGTACACTTGATGACTATTAAAACTGCAAAAATATTACGAAGCTTTATTATAGATAGTGTGAAAAGAGGTTTTTAACGGGTTTTCTTTTAAAGGGTTAAGTACCAGAGGAAATCGCTAAAAATGTTTTTTTTTTAATCAAAGTTTATTTTCAACTTAAAGGTTTTAACTTCGATTGCTCAAAGGTGTCATTTATGTTTCTTAATATTTTAGCTGATTCTTGATATTTTTAAAAAAAGATTTTTTATTCAATGTTTATATTTTCATTTCAAAGATAAAAATTAAATAATGTGAACTATAATATATTTATTTACTCATTAATATTTTTTTCTTCCTAAAATCGCATTTAACTTAAAATATTTTTTCTTCTTTTTTAAATCTAACTTTTAAGTGAAATAAAGGTGTATTCTAACTTAAATAGTTTCCCAGAAATACAAAATCCATGCAAATAACATATTTGATTCAAAACATCTTGATCTTTTACATTTAATTTTTCAATTATATTTATAGTAAGAATAACAATTTATAATAAGAATTTATAATAATGCAATTGCTCAGTTTAAAAAATTGCGAAAGTAGGTTCTGAAAATGCATGAGGGAAGGAAGTTGTTAACAAGCCCTTTTCCCCAAATTTCAATTCTTTTTTTTTATTTATTTATTTTTATTTATTTATCTTTACTTATTGTTGTCATTTTGTAAGTACATTAATTTTTCAAAATAGTAGAACATAGTTCGGAGAAGGGTGAATAAACTAATTAATTTCATAAATTTAGATTTTTCAATTTTTTTGCGAATTTTATTTATTAATTTTATTTTTTTTCAATTCAAGAACAAAATGGTTCCTCGTGCACCACTTAAAAAGCACAACACGAGGTTTACAGACGTAAGTATGGTATCAAACAGTGCAGGATATTTAAACAGAAATACATACTCATGTAAAATTTAGAAACGAAAAATAATAATAAAAAATAAATAAAAACATTTACAGAAAGGATGAGAAAAACGAAAAATTTAAAATAGTACGCAAAACAAAGTGATTTATAAATTTGCATTAAAAACTGAATCAATGAATTCGCAAAAAAGTTTGAAAGCGGTTTTGCTTCCCACAAAAGTGCGAAGAGGGGGAGGAAAGTTAATATTGTGTGACTTGAAGGCAACTGTTAAGTTTTTTCTATTTTTCTCAAACTGTGAGCATTTTACAATAAAATGCTCAACGTCTTGTGTTCCTCCAATATTGCAATCACACAGATCACTGGAACTTAAGTCAAATCTTTTTAAATATGCCTTGAAGTTGCCGTGTCCAGTGAGAAATTGCGTCACATGAAAGTTGCAGAAAAAATGTTGGTTTTCAAGTCTTTGATTAACAGTTGGATTTTATTTGGCTAGTTTACTTCCTAGTAAAATTTGTTTATTAATTTTACTTGGCTAGTTTACTTCATAGTAAAATTCATCAAAATAAATGGAAAATATTTAGGAAAGAAACAGAATATTTTTGAAGTAAGAATTATTTTACGTTGAAATAAGTTTATGTCCGTAGAAAGTATGCGTATGAACTGGACTACCCCCCCCCCCTCAAATATCCTCCTTCACAAATTTCTTCTGAGAACTGGTTGCAAATTTAAAAAGTTCACACGCACTTCCTTTGTTCATTTTGTGCGTGAACACCAATTAGCTTCGTTATCAGTTCTTAGTCAAATTCTTAAAATGTTTCGATATTCGTTAAATCAATTAGGTGTTTTGAAGAGCTACATATTTTATCATGAGTAGATATTTTTAAAGTATTATTATTATCATTATTTAAACGAAGTGGGGTTTATTCATTAAGTCTATTGTTTGGTTCTAAAACACAAAACAACTTGAATTTCTGGTTCTCCTGCAGTTACCTACCACTAATCAAAAATAATTAATATAATAATAAAAAAGAGAATAGGTACTTAGGTATTTTATAAATTAATTTCAAGGCTATTCATAAAGTTAAAACATTAAGTTCTATAATTCGTAAAATAAAGTAAACCATTCATAAAGTTTTATGTAAAAATCCATTTAAGAGAGGATTAATCAGGGAGGAAGGGATTATCTGCAATGCTTAATATTCTCTTATCAAGAGATTAAAAGTATCTCTTTTGACTGGCGTATGATTTTATTTTCATTGATTTTATGATGATTTGTTATATAAATTAATGAGAACTATAAATGTATAAGAAATTAATTTCATAAATTACAATATTTATTGAAATGCTATTTAATTAATTATTTTCTACGTTTACTATCTAATTATATTGATAATTTTAGTTAGTGTTGATATTGTTTTGCAATAGTATTGACACAACTACACTAAGAGGATTGTTAACGCACATATTTCTTCAATACACCAATAAGCTTTCTTGTTTTGTGCCGTTTCATTTTTTTTTTCTTTCTTTCTTTTTTTTATCTTTTATTATTTTGTTCTTTTTTCTTTTTGTAGCTTTTTAAGTCATGAATTGCAATACTTCACTTTCTAAAACCCTCGTAAGCTTACAGAATTAACATTTATAATATATAATTATAGCTAAAAGAGGAAAAAAATATCTGTTTGTGAAAGATTGTTTTTATCTGCCTCATGAAGAAAATCCTCATACGAAGGATTTTTCCTACTGAAGAGATAATATATTCTCTAATTAAACGTTAATTAAAACTATCAATTAAGGAGACAAAAACAATTAATTCTAATAATTTTTTTCACGCATTAGATTTCTCTCTTCTTAGTCTTCAGTTCAAACAAAAAAAAAAAATTTCATGAAAGGATTTTCTGGATATCTGAATACTTATATCTGAAGGATTTTTTATTCAATCTGCTAAGAGAACGTATTTCTTTTAGTTTCATAATTGTGTAAAGTATGCAATTTAAAAAAAGTTAACAAAATTGCTAATATATATATATATATATATATATATATATATATATATATATATATATATATATATATATATATATATATATATATATATATATATATATATATATATATATATATATATATATATATATATATATATATATATATAAGTTCATAACGAAGAAAAAAACAAAGAAAAATAATAGACATATGAAAAAGGGGGGGGGGAAATAATAAGTAAAAAATAACAAACAACAGTTTATTAAAAATAATAATAAATAAAAAAAAATTAAAAAAAATTTAAAAAAAAAAAAAAAAAAAATCATGAAATGTTAATTAAAAAACCGGAAAAAAAGGATATAATCTTTTCTTCAGCCCACACGATTATATCCGCAAAACAATATATATATATATATATATATATATATATATATATATATATATATATATATATATATATATATATATATATATATATATATATATATATATATATATATATATATATAGATAGATATATATACATACAATTTTTTATTTATTTATTTATTTTTTTGAGAGAGAAAAAGTTAACTTAAAACTTAACCGTGCTTTGATTTTGGAATTTTTGACGGCAATGAATATTTTTAAAAAATTCTGATACCTGAAAGTTTTTTTTTTCATGAAGCTGATTAAATTTTGCTTGCAATGGATTTATTTTAACTGATTTAATTGATTCTTAAATTTCGGAAAGGGAAAAAATCAATGATTGATATTACAATCCCCATTCAAAAAATAACTACAGTCAATCCCCGCTATAGTGAACCTTCAAGGGACCGAAATTTCTGTTCACTGTAACCGGGAGTTCACTATATCCGTTACGCAGGCAATTTAACTAATGGTTCCCAAACTCCTTCCTTTTATTACACATTGTTCAAATAAATGACTGAAAAATATTACATAGTAGCAAAAAATGTGTTATTTTCCATTACTCTTTGTCTTGTGTACAAAAAAAAATAGTAATCTTTAGCTGATGAGCAATCCTCAACATTAGATATGGAAAAAACTTCCCGACTCTCAGATAATTTTCCTGAATTTCTGTTATTCCGCTTTTTAAATCTGTCTAACCTGCCATTCGAGCACATAAAAGTAGTCTCATAAAATCGCTTAGCAAATTCATCGACATTTGTGTTGTCCAGATACTTCGATTGGTGAACCACTTCAGTAATGTTTCTTCAACATCCTTGTGATCTGCTTTTCTCAGCTTTTTTCTGCCATCTAATTTTTTTTTCATGAGCAGAAACTATTAATTGCCTATTTTTCCATATGTTACAAAGTGCAGATTTGGATAGTTTATATTCCCTGCAAATATCAGCTTGATTGCATCCATTTTCAATTTTTCTGATTATGCCCATTTTATCATCAATGGAGAATGTTTTACGTTTACTGCTTGCCATAGTTAAATTTGAGACACTTCTTTGCAGGATTTTTTAAACTGAACAGAGAGCAAAAGGGAGTTGAAATGAGGGCTTTATCAACACATATTAGTGTCCAGCTCTTTGACCAATAATGAATAATTGCTCATTACCTCTGACATAAAATGCATATTGATCTGACTGACATCGTCTGCCTGGGTTGGAAACATCTGCTTTGTTTGTTTAGGGATGGGAAAGTGAGATAAAAGAAGCAAACAAGAAAAAATGCTTATCGCTACATTCCCTTCCATAGATGGTTTTGAAAATCGGTATATATATTTTTTTTGAAGTAGAAATTTCAAAATTATTACAAAAAAATCAGCGGAAGACAGAAAAAAGTTCATTATATCCAACTTCCTAACTTTTTTGGTTCAGTATAGCCACAAAAAATAACATTATCCGCGTATAGCAAGTCACGGGACCGAACATTTCGTTCACTATATCCGGGAGTTCACTATGAACCGTGTTCACTATAGCGGGGATTGACTGTATTATAACTATAAAATAGCACGTTTTTATGATTATAATATCACTCGTTTTTTTATGGTTTTCGTGTTTCTATCATGAGTGTTAAAGCTGAAATATGTCGTGTAAAAGTAACACACGTAACAATAGAGTTGCCCTATTAATTTTTATATATTGATTGTATGTTAAGATTGTAATTTTTATTCTTCTCATTTTAATTATGCTTCTAGCATAAGGAAAGTTTTGCAAACAGAAATTTTTTTTTCCTAAAATTTTAATTGGTGATTACATTTTTTCGGGAGTGAAGATGTAACATAAAAAGCTTGAATTAATCTTTTCATGTAATTTCTTTTCTGTAAACTTTTTCTTAATTTACTATTCTTAACAAAACGCTCTTTCTCACTCTTTAATATTCAAATCCAATCTTTTAATCTATTTTTGACTTCAAGTTATCTATTAATCAACACTTTAACTATATTTCTCTTATTAACTCGCGAGAAAGACTTTTTGTTTTGACCTATTTAATAGACCAATTATAATTATTAAGATTTTTCTTATACCTTAAAACGAAATATTTTACGGATTTATTTTGTAAATTTCTACCTAACTTTTGTTGAGGAGGAGTACCTCGACTTTTTGTCACTTGAATATATATATATATATATATATATATATATATATATATATATATATAATGTTTATTAAATTTATTATATAACTAATTATATAACTAAATACATATAACTAAAATATCGCATTCAATTTCCGAAAATTCAATAATATGGTTCAAATTACTATCAAAGATTGCATCAAATTTTAATTCTATCAACAATGAATCAACAAGATTCTAATTTAGTAGTACAATATTAGTAGAGTTAAAAATAATTGCCCAAATACAGCAAAAGATAATTTTAGTTTCCCTCCTTTAATTGCAGTAAGTTTGGATCATGGATAAGTTTTATAAGATTTAAAATTCTAGGGAGATGCTTTTATGAAATGCTAAGGTCATGTTTGTATTCTTAAATTGATAACTACAATTATACAGAGTATCTTAAACGAAAATCTAAACGTACCATTTTTAGAGAGTTGTAGATTTGTTACGTTTGCCAATTTTTTAGTATTTCAAATCAAATTTATAAGGATTTTTAATAAAAATCTGAATCTAAGTGAGACAAAAAAGAAAAAAAAGTATGACACATGCAAGGCAAGTAATAAAATACAAAAAATTTTATTAAAACTAATTTCAAAACTCTTTCAAATTGACAGATAATTTTCGTCGTTTTCATCTCACTCTAATTGTGATTAAATTGAACATTGAATAGGATGAGCATGAAAAATATTAAAAATGAAATAATGAAACCATTTTGATAATAATAATAACATATAATCATTTACAAATAAACTGCTTAGTGTATAATTCACTAACATGTTCACTAAAGATCTTGTCCACAAAATTAAAAAACAAAATAGTGTTTTCACTGAATCCAAAAATCGAAATTTCTTTTTCTTTCTTAATCCTTCTTTTTCCATTTTTGTGTCTATGATGTAAGTATTTTGTTACTGATCTCGCATAAAAGATCTCAATCAAAATCTAAAAATAAACAAATAAAAAATTAGAAATAAAAATTAAATACAATTTTTATTTTTAGAGCGGTTTATTTCAACAATTAGGGAGGTTTTATGAACAAGTTTTAATTTATTTGTGCAATAAATAATGTAGAAAAATATTTAAATCTTGCGTGATCAACAATATTTTATACACGTGAGTTTTGTGAAAAAGAATTTTAAAAACTTATCTGGCACAAAGTTTTTGAACAAAAACTTTTTCCCACCCTTTAACATTTAATTGGAGGACCATCTTATAAATCGAGATACTGTTTTGGTATGGACACCATTCTCAGATTGGAATAGATGCACATAAATTAAACTATTTCGAAAAGTCTTTTAGATTACTTTCGAAAATTAATTTGAATTAATATAAGTAATTTATGTAATTAAATATTAATTATTGTCTTGCGCAAAAAATTCGCGCAGACAGAAAAGAAATTTTTCCTTTTTAAAATACTCAGAAAAAGATACTGAGAACGTCGTGCATCAAACAAGAGTTGAACAGAACATGGATTAAATAGCACAAATAAAAAAGAAGAAAATTATACAGCTTTTAATGTGTTGTTCAGATTTTCGAGTATCAATACGTAATTCGTTACGATATTTAAAGTTAAGAGTATTAGCCCCAAAAATGTAATTCATTTGAATAAAAAGTCTTTTTTTTTGTCCAATTTTGATTTAAGGAATTTGGTCAGATGACAGGTCAAATTTTTGGACCCCTTAACATTAATATTACATTTTGAGAATTTCACCTTCATTTAGAGGGCGTACTTTAAGTTTTAGTTCTCGAGAACAATTCGACTAACTTCTTTCAAATTTTCGACTTTGTCATTAAAGAATTCAATAAGTTTTTGACCTAATTTTTTCAGTACAATTGTCTTTGGTTAAACAAATTTTACGTTCGTGTGGAAAACACTTGAAAAACATATTACTAATTCTAGAGAGATGGTGAAATAAGCAAAAAGATAAGTTAACAATCAGTTTCCTAGCCAAACTAGTGAGAAGACCATATATTTTCAAATTGCTGATCTCTCCCCCCTTATTTTTGTCGGTTCTAAAATCCAAGGATTTCACCAAAAAAGAAGCATATTTAATAAGATCAAGAGCGTTTTTGTGTTATATTTCATTTTCTTCACCAAATTATTCACCAAATTTAATTAGAGTAACCAATGTGAGCCTTTTATTCCATTTACATTGTTTTTCGTGAAAATTCAATCACGGGAACAAAGGTTTTCTGGGTGTCCTGTTACTAATTCTACGAACTGTACATAGAATAAGGGAGCAAAACAGTAATTTATTTAAAACTTTGATGATAACATTTTGCTGTCTTCGTACTTGACATTATACACACTTAATTACTCACAAATATATACGTGTGAGTTGGCTAGCAACGCATTTGGTGCAAGAGGAATATGCTTGCACAATTGGCACCTAACCATTCACCTGTTTGACTAAATTTAAAACTTAAGAGAAAATATTATGCAGCATTATTTATGTTTCATAACTTTTTAAGTTTTTATTTTAAAAATGGTGTATTGTCACTTAAGACTCACTTCCATATTTTTTTCATTACTAGATATCTCTAAATATATTTTATTCTAAAATAGCTTTTTTTTTTATTCAAATATATTCTTCTCAAAATTAACATTTTGTAATTTTTCAGAGTGCTCTTACGTAAAATGTGTCTTAAAATTTATTTTGCTTATAATTTATTAATTAGTAGTTATATGGCTTATAGTTTGGCATGAAATGTCTTGATTACAAAAAATATGAAAAAAGAAGAAAAAAAGAATAGTATTAATACATTAAACATAAAATCAACTTACTCATTTTCGGCAACTTCTTTTGTGAAATTTTGTCCGCTCGGAAATAGACACAAAATATGATTCAAAATCCTAAAAATTAAAAAAAAAATCCATTATTCATTTTCAGAATTACTCAAAGTAAAGAATTATTTTCTCTAACTTGATCATACACAAAAAAAACTTTTGGTATACTCTTTCTCTTTTCTTTTCTGTAAACAAGGAAATTAAAAACTTTCAATTTTTTTTCAATTATTGAATTTTTATTGATAGAAAGTAATCATAATGGTTCAAAAGGGTGATCTCAATGTAATAATCAATTAACAATAAATATTGATATAGTAATAGTATTAGACCGAAATTTTATTTTCCTAACTATTAAGATGGAGAAATGCGGTGATTGAAAAATATTGGCGCTGATTTTGTAGTTGAAATTATGTGGTTATATGCATTGTAGTAAACAAAACGTATAATTGGACTAAATTCAGATTATCTGGAAAAATGGAAATAGAGAAAAGAATATATAAAAATTATGATTTTTTTTTTAATTGTTTATAACGTTGCGGATTTTCTTTCCTTTTTTTATGGAAAACTTCCTGATGAATTTTTATTTAATAACATTGAATAAATAATTTATGTATAACTAAATATTTTGTATGCGCACATGCATAATTATTCTTTCGATTCTACTTTCTCCATTAATTTGGGAATAAAAAATACTTTTGTAATAAAAATTGAGTAATAAATTTACAAGTTCCCTTATAAAAATATTCGAGAAAAAAGTTGTTAAAGTTGTTTTTAGAAGGAAAACATCATCTATTTCGTACTAAAGGCCTATTTATTTTCGAGAACGAGTTGTGCTAATTTAGTACGAAAAGACATTTTTAAGTACAAATAAATGTCTGGTCATTCTCATAAAACTAAGAAAATTTATAAACAATCCTATTCATTGTTTGAAAACTTTAATTACTGTCAAGTAGATTCAAAACTATTTTAAAATTAAAGTTAATGTAACTAAATAAACTATATAACTGAAACAATTGAATGTGTTGTTGATTTTATAAAATAATTAACTAATTAATTAAAAAATAATGTCTTACGTTTTCTTTTTCATCTGCCCGCTTTCTTTTACGCTGACGTTTACTAGCCTGAAAGAAAAACAAATGTTAAATGACAATTATACAGGATTTTTTTCAAAGAATAAATAATTTTAAATATAAAAGATTTTTTTCTTCAAATACTTTCAAGGTATTATTGAAACGGGTTTTTAAAAAATAAGATCAGAAGTGTATATATTTATTTAAAAAAGTGTTAGAATTATTTTGTAAAAGTATTTAGATTTTTGTGTGTAAAATATTTTAATATATTTTCAAGAAAGAAGTTTTAAATGAATTACACTAGGGAACTAATTTTTTCTACCATTTAAACAAATACTTTATCTTGACTAATTTTGGTGTGGGATTTTCTAATTTGAAATTAGATTTGCCTCTAAGCGTATACTTTTTAATGACATTTTTAGCTTACTTTTGTCGACGTATACAAAATTGAAAACATTACAGTTAACATGGGGTCACATAAGTGTTCAGCAAACTTCCGGGAGTGTTATCAGGACAAAAACTGAATAAAAGTCCATTCCCGAAAAAGATCATCTTATTTATATAATCATCTCATGCACTTTCATTAAAAAATATGAAATAATTTTTTTAACTTACCGATTTGGTCGACTGTTCAGCATTTGGTTGGCTGGTCAGCTCAACTACTTCCGGTTTTTCAGCAAATTTCTAAAAAAAAAAAGTTAATACATATTATTAACATATTTATATTTCTTTATATACCTATTTATATTTTATCATCAGTACGAAAACACTTTTTTTAAAAAATTCGTGACTCCAATGCGTCTTTAACGCTGTGACAGAGGCGTTCTTAAAGTATGTAATAAAGATCAAGGACTATCTTGCATGTAAAAAAAAATGGATAAGTTTTTTCTATTATTATTATTTGAAATGCATGTCTTAATTGCTGAATTGTACTTTCCAAAACATAATCAGATTCACTTAAAATTTATGCACAGTAATGTCATCATTTTAAATTCAGTTCTATACAGTTATCTTTTGACAATTCTTTCAAAACCAAAGCATAACTATAAAAAATAATATCATAATCTCATGCACTTACATTAAAAAATATGAAATAATTTTTTTAACTTACCGATTTGGTCGACTGTTCAGCATTTGGTTGGCTGGTCAGCTCAACTACTTCCGGTTTTTCAGCAAATTTCTAAAAAAAAAAAGTTAATACATATTATTAACATATTTATATTTTTTTATATACCTATTTATATTTTATCATCAGTACGAAAACACTTTTTTTTAAAAATTCGTGACTCCAATGCGTCTTTAACGCTGTGACAGAGGCGTTCTTAAAGTATGTAATAAAGATCAAGGACTATCTTGCATGTAAAAAAAATGGATAAGTTTTTTCTATTATCATTATTTGAAATGCATGTCTTAATTGCTGAATTGTACTTTCCAAAACATAATCAGATTCACTTAAAATTTATGCACAGTAATGTCATCATTTTAAATTCAGTTCTATACAGTTATCTTTTGACAATTCTTTCAAAACCAAAGCATAACTATAAAAAATAATATAATAATCTCATGCACTTACATTAAAAAATATGAAATAATTTTTTTAACTTACCGATTTGGTCGACTGTTCAGCATTTGGTTGGCTGGTCAGCTCAACTACTTCCGGTTTTTCAGCAAATTTCTAAAAAAAAAAAGTTAATACATATTATTAACATATTTATATTTTTTTATATACCTATTTATATTTTATCATCAGTACGAAAACACTTTTTTTAAAAAATTCGTGACTCCAATGCGTCTTTAACGCTGTGACAGAGGCGTTCTTAAAGTATGTAATAAAGATCAAGGACTATCTTGCATGTAAAAAAAAAAATGGATAAGTTTTTTCTATTATTATTATTTGAAATGCATGTCTTAATTGCTGAATTGTACTTTCCAAAACATAATCAGATTCACTTAAAATTTATGCACAGTAATGTCATCATTTTAAATTCAGTTCTATACAGTTATCTTTTGACAATTCTTTCAAAACCAAAGCATAACTATAAAAAATAATATAATAATCTCATGCACTTACATTAAAAAATATGAAATAATTTTTTTAACTTACCGATTTGGTCGACTGTTCAGCATTTGGTTGGCTGGTCAGCTCAACTACTTCCGGTTTTTCAGCAAATTTCTAAAAAAAAAGTTAATACATATTATTAACATATTTATATTTTTTTATATACCTATTTATATTTTATCATCAGTACGAAAACACTTTTTTTAAAAAATTCGTGACTCCAATGCGTCTTTAACGCTGTGACAGAGGCGTTCTTAAAGTATGTAATAAAGATCAAGGACTATCTTGCATGTAAAAAAAAATGGATAAGTTTTTTCTATTATTATTATTTGAAATGCATGTCTTAATTGCTGAATTGTACTTTCCAAAACATAATCAGATTCACTTAAAATTTATGCACAGTAATGTCATCATTTTAAATTCAGTTCTATACAGTTATCTTTTGACAATTCTTTCAAAACCAAAGCATAACTATAAAAAATAATATAATAATCTCATGCACTTACATTAAAAAATATGAAATAATTTTTTTAACTTACCGATTTGGTCGACTGTTCAGCATTTGGTTGGCTGGTCAGCTCAACTACTTCCGGTTTTTCAGCAAATTTCTAAAAAAAAAAGTTAATACATATTATTAACATATTTATATTTTTTTATATACCTATTTATATTTTATCATCAGTACGAAAACACTTTTTTTAAAAAATTCGTGACTCCAATGCGTCTTTAACGCTGTGACAGAGGCGTTCTTAAAGTATGTAATAAAGATCAAGGACTATCTTGCATGTAAAAAAAAAAATGGATAAGTTTTTTCTATTATTATTATTTGAAATGCATGTCTTAATTGCTGAATTGTACTTTCCAAAACATAATCAGATTCACTTAAAATTTATGCACAGTAATGTCATCATTTTAAATTCAGTTCTATACAGTTATCTTTTGACAATTCTTACAAAACCAAAGCATAACTATAAAAAATAATATAATCATCTCATGCACTTACATTAAAAAATATGAAATAATTTTTTTAACTTACCGATTTGGTCGACTGTTCAGCATTTGGTTGGCTGGTCAGCTCAACTACTTCCGGTTTTTCAGCAAATTTCTAAAAAAAAAAGTTAATACATATTATTAACATATTTATATTTTTTTATATACCTATTTATATTTTATCATCAGTACGAAAACACTTTTTTTTAAAAATTCGTGACTCCAATGCGTCTTTAACGCTGTGACAGAGGCGTTCTTAAAGTATGTAATAAAGATCAAGGACTATCTTGCATGTAAAAAAAAATGGATAAGTTTTTTCTATTATCATTATTTGAAATGCATGTCTTAATTGCTGAATTGTACTTTCCAAAACATAATCAGATTCACTTAAAATTTATGCACAGTAATGTCATCATTTTAAATTCAGTTCTATACAGTTATCTTTTGACAATTCTTTCAAAACCAAAGCATAACTATAAAAAATAATATAATAATCTCATGCACTTACATTAAAAAATATGAAATAATTTTTTTAACTTACCGATTTGGTCGACTGTTCAGCATTTGGTTGGCTGGTCAGCTCAACTACTTCCGGTTTTTCAGCAAATTTCTAAAAAAAAAAGTTAATACATATTATTAACATATTTATATTTTTTTATATACCTATTTATATTTTATCATCAGTACGAAAACACTTTTTTTAAAAAATTCGTGACTCCAATGCGTCTTTAACGCTGTGACAGAGGCGTTCTTAAAGTATGTAATAAAGATCAAGGACTATCTTGCATGTAAAAAAAAAAATGGATAAGTTTTTTCTATTATTATTATTTGAAATGCATGTCTTAATTGCTGAATTGTACTTTCCAAAACATAATCAGATTCACTTAAAATTTATGCACAGTAATGTCATCATTTTAAATTCAGTTCTATACAGTTATCTTTTGACAATTCTTACAAAACCAAAGCATAACTATAAAAAATAATATAATCATCTCATGCACTTACATTAAAAAATATGAAATAATTTTTTTAACTTACCGATTTGGTCGACTGTTCAGCATTTGGTTGGCTGGTCAGCTCAACTACTTCCGGTTTTTCAGCAAATTTCTAAAAATAAAAAAAAGCGTTAATACATACTATTAACATATTTATATATTTTTATTTACATATTTATATTTTATCATCTGTATTAAAACACTTTTCTTTTAAAATTTGTGACTCAAATGCGTCTTTAACGCTGTGAGAGGTGTTCTTAATGTATGTAATAAAGATCAAAGACTATCTTGCATGTTAAAAAATGGATAAGTCTTTTGTATTATTATTATTTGAAAGCATGTCTTAATTGCTGAATTGTACTTTCTAAACATAATCACATTTACTTAAAATTTGATCAGATAAAGAATAAACGCTAAAATCTTTAAATAGTAATTGTTCTGAAACAGCTTTTAGTTCATTATTTAAAATTAAACATTCCGAGCAAGATATCTTAAGCACAAAGGAATTTTAAAAAATGCTTAAAAAGAGAGAGAAATGATGCTCACCTTCTCATTGCTGGTTACCTCGATTTCCATACCAACATCCATGAAATTAAAAAGCACTTCGTCCAAAGGAAAATCAACCTATCAAAGAGTAGAATAAAATGTATTCTTGTTTAATAAATAGACAGCTTGTTGAACCTAAGTTTTAGTCTCTAAAGGTGCATTTTGTTTTAGTTTTTTAGACTTATATTAAACTTATCAAGTTTTCAATATGAGGTACAGTTTTTTTTTAATGCTTGTTGACCAATTCATTATCAGTAATGTCATCATGTTAAAATTAGTTTAAAAACTAATCTCTTGACAATTCTTGTAAAACCAAACTATAAAAAGTATACAAAAATCTCATGCTTTTTCACATTATTAAATCTGAGGGATTTTTTTTTCTTCTAAATATCACAGCTTTTAAAAATCTTTGATTAAATATGTGTTCGGAATAATTGAAAAAATCATTAGAAATACGTTTGAACCTTCTCACTTGGGGCTCATTTCAATTAAATAAATAAGAGAAAATTATGTCAATAATATATTTTAAACTTACCGACTTGGTGGGCATCTCAGTATCCGTTAACTTCTTTAAAAGAGTTCCTTGTTCCGTTACAAGTTTCTAAATAAAGAAAAAAATATTTATCAGATGATAATCAGCACTTTCAAAATAAAAAATAATAAAGAAAATGTTCATACAAAAATTAAAATATCTCGCTCAATTCAAGAAATATTGAAATATTTAGAGTTGAATAAAAGATTCAAATTAATTCAATTCAATATTATTCTAAAAATATATTAATATTGAATTACCTAGAGTTAAATAAAGGATTTAAAATGCTTTATGATTTTGTTCTATTTAGAAATTTTGAATATTAAAACTAAAACATAACTATCCATTCGAAAAGTCTTGAAATGTTTAGAATTTAATAGAAGATTTAAATCGCGTTAAAATATTATTCACGTTTCTATTAGAATTTTTACAAACTAATACCAGAGAAAGACATTAAGTATAACAATATTTTATTTTATAACCGTCTTTAAACAGCCGACCCACTTTTTAGGTTTACGACTACTAATGTTCAACTCCGAAGACTACGAGAAGCTTCCACAGTTAGCCTGACGGCAATGAAATTCTAACCCATGATCCGTCTACCACTGAGGCTATTTCATGTCAATACTGTGGTCGGTGCAAGCTGGATGCGGAATTTGTATTGACAGCCATCGATGGGATTCGAACCCGTGTCACCTCATTTGAAGGCGTACGCTCTGCCCCTCAGTAATAGTGGCTCAAGTATGACAATATTGCCAAAAATAGGGAAAAGTAATATAATATAATTTTATTCATTTTTAAATGAAAAGTAGAAAAATAACTAAATTTTGCTAAATAGCAGCATTGTTTTTAAAATTTATTGACTAAAGATACCTCTCGATCATTTCGTATTCTGCACAGCTCTGAATAAAGCGGGTCTTTCAAAACTTCCTATAAAAAGATAAACATTTATATAAATATAGATCAATAAATAGAAAATAAATAAAATAACAATTTAAAAAAAAAGTTTTTTTTTTTTTCTTTTTTAAGAAAATTAAAAAATAATTGTATTTGTGCCAGATAAAATTTTAAAACAGTAGGAAGATTCAGTTTCCTAACTTTCAAAGGTAAAAAAGTTTCTGATTGATAGTTCATTAAATTGATCGGAAACATGATATTAAAAGAAGTTTTTTTTTATAATGTATGTATTTTATTTAGTGATAATCATGCCGATATGTTTTCCCTGTAAGAAATTAAGGATCAAATTACGGTAAAATGTATTGGATTAAAGGTGCTTTTTAACGTAACATTCATTTTTGCGAAAACAGGTTATGGAAGAAAATCTGATAACCCGTAATTACTAACGGCCATAATCATCGTAAAATAGCTGAATGACTGTAATAAAATAAAAATTACAGTAAAATTTACGATATAAATGGATCTTGTGATAGAAAAATTTTCGGATGATGTATCCAAAGTGCTGAAACTATAGCCATAGTTTCATCTCAAATATCTTACAGTGTTGTTGCAGTGGCCCGGGAAGACTAAAACTTTCATTGTCACTGGACAAGTAAAGATTTGAGAACTCTAGCTATTTGTGAATTGTTCGAAACTTTGAGCTCTTGATTTCACTTTCCAAATAGGAATATATACAATAATAACAAAACTTTCAAACAAGACAATATATTTTAAATATTAAAATTTCGTGAAAAAAGTTTTTTGAAACAATACTTACATAATACTTGTCTGATTTCCTCATTTTCTTTTGAATTTCAGTTAGAATCTTTAAAATATGCGTTAATATTCGTATTAATAATTAATTAGGAAATAAAATAAAGTGAATAGTCAGTCTTTCAGAATATAAAATAAATAATACTTACGTAATTTTCTGTACTGTTATAAAGATCCACTTCCATGCGATTAATTTCCTAAATAAGCACATAAAAATAAAAAATAAAGTAAATTACTCAATGTTATTGTTAATTCAAGATAATAAATATATATCATTTAACGGATAAAATTTTAAGTAAATGAATTTAGTTTGTGAAACTCATACTGTTTAACATACTATATTGAAAAAATGTTTTTTACAGCCTATTGAAAATCGAAATATATTCTTAACAGTCCTCTTTACCATCGATCGAACTCAAAGTCAACTGTCAAAGAGGTAGAGACGGAGAAGAAAAATTCTAAACAAAAATTTAGTAAAACAATTGTTGAAAAATTGTTAAGTAATAAACACTTATATATTTTTAAATTTTTTATAAATATCTTTGCTTTGAACAATTTAAGTTAAAAGAATTTTTCAGCTGCAACAAACCGCTTTTAATCTGTCTAAACTGTGAAAAAAATTAATTTTCTAAAAATCTAAAAACCGACAATTGTATAGTTTTAAGCTACAGACTAAACACCACAAATTTTATATTTTTATTGTTTTAAAGTTTTGTGGAAAGTTCTATAAAAGTTTTGAAAATTATAAAGCGCTATTTCTTCTAATCCAATAAAGCAATCCTTTCATTTTACACCGTTTTTGAAAGGTCGAATAATAAGTACTATGTTAAGCACAAAAGAATGCCAAGAAAACAAAAATTAAAAATTTAGCCTAAATTTCAAGATGGCGTTGGTCTCTTAACCTCAACATCTGATTCAAAATTTATTTTATTCTTTTGAATTAACGTTTAATTTTGAAGAGAGAGTTTAAGTTTTACACGGATATGGTCATGTTTACTGCAACATATGGAATATTCAGAAATCTATCAAAAACTATATATATATATATATATATATATATATATATATATATATATATATATATATATATATATATATATATATATATATATATATATATATATATATATATATATATATATATATATTTCAAAACACCAGAAGTTTCATACAACCTATGGTTAATGTTTTCAATATAGTTATAGTAATATAGTAAATAACAAGTATCTCCAGCTCTTGACTTGCTTGACTTCCGGTTAGAAAGTTAGCAGCTGCTTACTACAGCTTATTCTGTGAGACTATAATTTCAAATAGATAATTTTGTTTTCAATAAAAAGAAATGAATTATATGATTTCTGAACACAAATCAACTTTTTTTCATAAGTTATTAAAAATATTAAGTAATTCTGGAGAGCTAAATATGAAAATTTTTATTAGTTATTTACGGATATACTATTAAGAAATATGCCATGGTTGCTAGATTTGGAATGAACTCGCTTTTTTTACGGCAGTCCTGATTTGATCTTTTTTAACTACCTGTTCGGTTTTTTTTAACTGCCTATTTCTTAACTGCCTGTGTTTTATTACTGCCTGTTCGCGTTGCAAGACGCGTACTATCTTACATTTGTGTTAGCATATCGTTCCAGATGCGAGACTAAGCTCATTTTGCAAATTATCATTTATGTTGAAATTTTTAAAGTTGGTATAGTGGTGACAAGGTAATAAGTGCTTTAAAACGATTCTTTTTTTCAAATGATAATTCTTCAAATGTTAAGGCACACAGCAAGAGGCAATTCAAGTTTAAGACTTAGTACTCTCTGTAAACACAAATTATAAATTATGTAACAAGTACTATGTATGCAAGAAATACTACGCAAGAAAGTCTCAAAGCACAATGATTATGTTGTGAGCCAAATGCTCTCAAAATACACCAGGAAATTTACCCGAAAGTATAGGCAGTAAAGAGCCTGCAGCTCTCCCTAGTGTAGATAGCACCATCCATCCCCACCTCCTTTACTGGATTAATCACTTATTAACAACAACCACCACAACATAATTACATATTTATATTTCAAAAAGTTGATACTTACATAAGCTTCTTGAATCTTCGAAACGTTCCGAGATGAATCATTAAACACTTCGGATTTCTGAAAAAAGGCAACTAATTAGAAATCTTTAAAGGGTTAGTTTATGAAAAAAAAAAGTCTTTTCTCAAATTAATCGATAAAAATGTAGTTTATATAAACTAAGGAGTAGTTAAGGAGAAGAGTCATTTTTGAAAGAAAAGTTAATACTCCACGTAAGCAAACTTGTTTCGTATCTCTTAGTTAATTTGTATAAAAAGTGCGAAAGATTTAATTAATTGAATACGATCATATTTACGTAATCTAAGAAATGTTAAAAGATACGAAAGTGCTAAAGATATACGCTGTGAGAATTTTCTTTCTGAAAATACGGTAAAATAACCGGTAACAGTCTGTTCATCTGAATACCCATATTGTTTATCGGTAGGAACATTTTTTACCTTAGCTATTTTGAAACCGTTTGCAACTGGTACAGTTAAAAAAACATAAATCTAATAGCGCTTTATAGAATAATAAAAATAATAATTAATGGAATCAGATTAATAATAATTGGTAATAATAATAATAATTAGTAATAATAATAATTTATAATAATGAATAAGTAAGCACTTTAAAATGCTATGATCTAAAATTTTACGAGTAAAATGCTTTCACAATCAATTTCAGGAGATGAATCATTCAATGTAGATGTTGAACTCGACTAATGAAATAAATAGAAAGAAAATATCTCTCGTTAAAAACATTATCACAAAATGAACTGAAATGTTATTCATATAAAATAATATAATTTGACTTCGCAAATATATTTTTCAAGAAAAAATATAAAATTAAATTATTTTTCATTTATTTTAAATCGTATTTAATTCCATGAAAGAATTATACTCGCAAATTTGTTTACTGGAGATGCATCTTCCAAATAATAAAGACACTCATTTTTACTCATATTGATTCACTCATTTATACTCATATAAATTCACTTTAAAAGAATTCAAAATTAGAAAAATTTAAAAATAATAAAAAGGAAATAATTTTAAAAAATGAAATAACATTTTTAAGATTTTTCTCTAGAAAAGGGTTAGAATTAATAAACAATTTTTTAAACTTTATATTCCCCAAGAAATATATTGAAAATTACAAAAGATCTTCATCTTCTCTTTATTTCTGGACATTGAATAAGGTTTTAACAAATTAAAACCAGTTTGATTGCCTGATGAAATTTGTTGATAATTTCTGAGATTCGTGTTTCCCATTCCAATCAATATTCATCGACAAACAAACATGACTTGATGTTCCAAATATTGCATTCTACTATATCGATTCGTTGGATTCTTAAAGCATGGAAGGAATTTCGACTCCCTTGTTATCAATGACTCCAAATATATAATATAAAGACAATAAGAAAACCCATCTCGGATATAAAAACAATAAAAAGAAAGAAGTTCGATTAATTTAATTTAAACAAATTTTTATTATTTATGTTAAATCACATGTTCTTGAAGGATATCCCTTGCAAGGAGGAACTTTTTAATGTTTAGAAGGGGAAAAAAAAGATAAGTTGAAAGCAACTTACCTGTTGAGAACTGGAAATCTCTAGTTTGATGGCAAAAGTTGTTCCATCATAAGTAACTTCCTATAAAAAAGAGTATCAATATTTATTAATGTTGTAAAATAAATGACTCTCTGAATCACAGACTTATAATCTATATCAGTGCTTACCTGTCATAAAAACTCTGTCACGATATTCAAGTCTTAGATAGCTTTGAAATTCATGCAACAATATTTTTAAAGATGGAAAACGATAACTAATATTTGTTTACAAGAGCTGAATATTGTTTTAATTTATGAAAAAACAAAACAAAAGGAAACAACAACAATGCAATGATCAGCTCTTCATATATATTTTACGGACATGACTTTTATCTCTTTTAGTCTTTCACTTCTTTTTAAACTTTACATTTAATTTTAAATTTGATCTCTTGACGCTTTGATACTTAACACTAATTGTTTTAAACGTTCATTGCTGCATTCTCTTTCGTTTGCCCGACTCTGAGGATTTATAACCCACGATGCGTTGAACACTGAATATATTAAGCGTCCCTGAATAATTTTCCCTGAAATAGTTTATTTAATATTTTAAATAGAAATTTAAAGCACTAAATATTTTTAATGGGTTACTAAAATTAAGCTCGCCTTTAAAACTACTTTTTTTTTGCGAAAAAGTCACTACAATGATCCTATTGCGCATGCAAATATTTTTTGTTAGTAAACAAACAAAAATAATGAATAAAAAAAACTTTAACAGTGAAAAAGTAAATGAAAAATTTGACTATAATATTGCATAAAATTGACAAAATAAGAATTGTTTGAAAAAATTAGAGCGAATATATTTCTGAAATTGCGCTAGCTTTTCAAACGAAATGTTTTTGGGATAAATCCATGATATTGGTCCTATTGCGCATGCAAATATTTGTCTTTAGTAAACGAATAAAAATAGTGAATAAATAAAATTTATGCATTGAGAAAGAAAATTGAAAATTTGATAATCGGATTTTATTGAAAGCTGACTATAATTATTGTTTGAATGGATGAAAAGCGATCTCAATGATGCTAAAAAATTCTCTAAAATTCCAGAATAACGATAACTATATTTTACTTTCTTGTTACGGGAAATGATGCATGAGTTAAAATATAGTGCTGATTAGAATAAATATCTAATGCAAAGTTCCTGGAGAAAAAGTAATGTAAATCTATAACAGTACAATATATAGATAATTGTAGTACATTTAATTGTAGTTTAAGGCTATTAAATTAAAATAATTTAATAGCCTTAAACTACAATTAAATGTACTACAATTATCTATATATTGTTCACATTAAAAGGACTTCAATAAATAAAACAATAATTCTTCAATAAATTTTATATATTCTCGATACTACTTAAAACATATAATTTCAATATTTATTTAACCATAAACTAAAATTAAATGCAATTTTTTCTTTTATTGTTCTTATTAATTAGAGTGGAAAGAAATTTTTTGTTGCGCTTATAAAACTTTTAAATTCATAACTAAAAGTAATAGAATATGACCTATCCATTTTAGATACTAGTGGAAAATAAGTAACTAAATAACCATAAAGTAAAGTTCAATGCAATATGTTCGATTTTTTGTTCATATTAAATGGACTGGAATAAATAATGTTTGTCGCGATTATTGAATATTTTTAATTTATAACTAAAAATAATAGAATATGATTTATTCATTCTAGATATTATATATAATTTAAAAAATAATTAGCTATTAATTGAAGTTAAATGCAATTTTTTGATTTATCGTTGATATTAAATGGACAGAAATAAAAATAAAAATTGTTGTGTGTATTAAATTTCCATGCTTGTGATTAAAAATATTAATCGAATTACTTTCTGAAAATATTGAAACATTTGAGAATTTTCTAATGAGTTAAAAAAATTAATTTTCGAATTTTTTGAAGAAAAAAAATGCCAATAATTTCTCATTAATTAAAAAGGCAATGATTTAAGATGAAGAGATAGAATAAGATAACATGGATTTTTGTCTATAAACAAAGTTTACTTTCCCTTTTTAGCTGTAATTAATTTGTTTAAATGCACAAGCAAAGAATAAACTAATTATTATGTCTATTTTCAAAAGCAACTTTCACGCAAAAGTCCTGATTTTAGAGAAATCTTTAACAAATAGATTTCTTAATAAATGAAGACTAAAATTTTTTAGAATGTTTAATAAAAAATGATTTAAAATGTCTTTTATATTTAAGGCTTTCCTTACTATTTATCAATAATACTTATTGAAACTATTATAAACTAATTAACAAAAATCTATGTTTCCTAAAAATATGAAAAAGAAACCATGACAATTCTAATTCCATTAAAAAAGAAAAGAAAAAAAGAGGAGCAAGAAAGAAAAAGAAATGGCGAAATAGCTAGCGTTAATAATTTTTTCATAATTATTTTTTCAACGTAAAAACATTTCATTTTAGAAGAAATCGTGGTTTAAATACATAATTAGCACAACAAAATTATTTTTTGTTAATAAAATGAAATGAAAACATGTTATGTACCTGTTGATACCTAGGAGCCATCTCACAATTAACGCGTGTTTTAATTATGAAAAAAAGGGTTAGGAAAGAAACTAATGTAAATGAGAAGTCTAATAACGAACACGACAAAATATATCCACTGGTGGGACTGACTAAAACAAATACCCCTTTTCACCCACCTCTCCCCCAAACTGCTCCCTCTGGTGGCTAACTTGTCAGCTTTTCGAAATAAAAAGAATATTCAGCATTTTGAAATTTAAAATATATCATCAAACATCTGGCAATTTTTCACAAACCAAACCATATTTCAACAATACCAGTTTTTTTATTCCCTCTTTCAGTTTTTGAACCTTTTTACCAGCTTTCGATTCGATTTAACGAAAATGACGTTTTCATCAATAGTTTTAGGCAAAAAAAAAAATAATAATAATAATAGTAATAATAAAAATAAATGAATAAAGGAAAATTAAAAACAGTTTTAAAAAAAAAAGATTTTTCAGTTTAGTATAAATTATTTTATTAAGAAAATATGTTAATTCTTTTAATGGCAATTTTGAAGGATTAACACTAAGCACGGAAATGAGCGAAAAATTTTCAATTATCATTGTTACTTATAATATTAATATTTTTTTTAAATTTCTTTTTCAAGCGAAGTGTAACTACTTAAAAAAGATTTCATCCCTTCATTGATAAGAAATTTTTGAGACCCAAGAGTTGCGATTTAGCTGATATAGGTAGGATTAGTCATTTAAATTCGAGTTTAATAAAGCAATCTTTTATGTTTATCAAATGTAATACTGTCTAATTTTTTTAGTTTAACTAAAATAGCTGCACGCTTTCTGCCAGCTTCTAACTTTCTTTAACGAAATAATTTTAAATAAATAGTTTATAATTGTTAATTTCGAAAGAAAATAGAGCGAGAAAAAATACGGTCAAAACTTATGCTCTATGGGAACACTCTCGGGAAAATTCATATGAAATTTCTCAGTAATTTTAAACGAAGCACTTTAATGATTTTGGTAAAATTAACAATAAAATATTCTTTCATAATGTATGATAAAATTTAGTAAATGTGAAAACATTCAGTAATTTTATTATGATACCCTACGGCATGGCATAAAACTATTTATTCGGTTAAATTTACTTTTCTGTTTTGCATTTTCTACTAAATGTGTGGTAATCAGAACTTTTATTTATGAAACCAAAATTTCTAGCAAACCATTACTATGTAAATGGAGAAATACCCTAATTAATGGTTTAAATACATTTGTTGATTTTCCTCATCGAAATTATTCTTTTTATTTGTTCATACATATGTCCACCATAAATGTCACTACAAAACAGTTTTACCTGATTTTTTTCCACGTAATATTAAGTTTTAGACTTTAAAAGGATTATTCTAATGGTTAAAGAGCATTAAAAAATAATTAGGATTAAAATTTGTTTTTAAAAAAGTTTTAGAATTGACTAGGTTAAAACTTCACAAAAGTGAATTGTAATCGGGATGAATAATTGGAATTACTAGTAAAGACTAAGTATTGCGTTTCTGTAACATTTGTTTACTTATGTTATGAGCTTTAAAATAGTAATTAATTATTTTTTTTCTCCTTAGTTTTAGATCTCCGCAGATTTAGACCGCAAATACCTCTTTTGAGATTTAAAAAAAACGTATTTAAAGCTTGCTATTGTGTCCGTAACAAGCATGCTGAAACAATAGTAAGAAAACAAATATTTTTAAAAAAATATTATATATGAAATATTTTGAATATTATATGTCCTTTGAAATTAAAAATATAGGCATTTAGTATGCATGATATTACCATAAATACCCAGTTGTGATAATGAAAGGATTTTTTTTCTATGTTACGTGTAAACAATTTAATGCAGAAAAAAAAAATTCCACATCAATAATTTCCTTATTGATGTGGAGTTTTTTTTTCTCCTATTGGCCGGTATATGAATCACTGAAACTATTAAAAAGATATTATAGAAGATTTAATATATAACAATGGGTCTCAGATTTACATTTTTTCCGCTATCGCGCATAAATTCCGTCTGGCAGTGGTGATTACTCTAATATCACTCTGTAAAAATTTCCTAACTAGAAAAAAAAGTGAAATAAAAACCAACGCACACATTTTACATTCCATGAAGTTTGCATCTTCTGTAAAATTAATCTCTCTAATTATTTGAGCTTTTAAATAATATTTAATGCAAGGATGAGAACTACACAAGATTAAAATGTACTACCCGCATTTAAAAATACCACCTTGGCATTTAAAAATACCACCTTGCTTGAAAATGGCAAATCTGTTATCAGATGTTGCAGTAAACTTTGTAGAGTAAATGATTCTTTCAGTTGTTCTGTTTTCCCAGCACGTATCATTCAAGATTAAAGCAATAATAGAAGTGTCAAATCCACATTCACCACAGGTGCGCATCTCACAAATTTAAAGTACTAATTTCACTCAAAAAGTTAAACTCATTCATCATAACCACCCACAGCAGTGGCGGATCTTTGGTTTCCAGCTGTTGCGTTCGTTATCAGTTGTGAGGAAGGGTATTTAGGAAGTAAATTATGAATATCAATTCGCATTGTGTGTTATTTATTCTTCAGTACCTAGATCGAATGTGTACACTTTCATTGTTCCTCATAAAAAGAGTTTTCTGAATTCTAAGAATCATTACAAGAGAACACGTGTCTGCCAAACCCATTTAAAAAGGAAAGAACGTGCATTTCCCGCCTTTCACACGTTTTTGCACTTATTAAAATTTAGTCGAATAAATTTTTTAAAATGTGTTCAAAAATATTAAATAAAGAAGAAACAAATAATTTATTTTAGGTCTATCGAAGAATTTAAAGCAACCGTAGGGAAAATTTGTAAGCCTTTATCCATTTTGTTACTAAGATCCTAAAAAACGCGAAATTCTAAATGTTTTTTTTTTGTTCTTTTTTTCCTGAAAAATGGTTAAAACAATTTTCCAAGAAAATAAAATTTAAAATTAGGCAATTTGTATTTTTTTTAAAAATTCGTAGGGAATAATTAGTATAAGATATAAAATATTGCGCAGTTAAAATTTTGTCTGCGTAATAAGCCGTAATCATTCGAATTTGCTACAACTATAATAAATTGCCAATTTAAACCACATTTTCGTGTAAATTTAATCATCTTATTTAATCATTCGATACAATGGTTCAATTCGAACAAAAATATGGTTTAATCTATTATCTCATCTTAATATTTTAGCTGACAAAAATTGAAATCTAACAAATTACGACTAACAAAAGCTTAACAAAAAAATCTGAATTCCTTTAATTATCAAAGGAAACAGACAAGAATTGAATTATATGGAATATTCACAAGTCTAATTAGGTCATCAAACTACTTTTGACGTTTTAATTTTGATGATGCTTTATTCATTAGTGATTATAATAATTTCGCTAGTGTTTTTGCTTTTCCTCGCTTGAATACAAATTTTTTATTTCCATTGTATGCATTTTTTACTATATTTTTTGACGAGATTTCGATATATAACTTAAGAATGCTACCGAATACACCGTATTTTTTCATTAATAGTACCCAAATCGAGCCGTATTTTCAAATTTCTGTTGGCAACAGCTATTAATTATTTTTCGCATATATACGAAGTATAGATGTTGCAAATAATTATTTCTAAATTTATCTGAAACCACGAATTTATTCGGTGTATAGGATTTTTAAAATGTGTTTTTATGAAAGTAAATAATTTAAAATCACCTGTTACTAAGTTTTAAAGAAAAAAGAATGATGAAATTAATGGTAAAGTGGTAGTCGTCCCCACCGATTTGTATATCGGATAATCGAATAACCGGCTTCTATGAATAAAATTAAATGGAACCAAATCATTTTTTATGGAACTAATGCTAAACTTCCCCGTTTAAACAAACATTTGTTATTTGTCCCCGCCTAATTTCATAAAGTAGAGGTACTGCAGTGAAAAATTTTCGTTTATTTTTGAGAAAAGTTTTACCAGCTACAACGGAATTTCCGTTTTTCAGTTAAGACAATGATACAATAGGCGGTTACTTCAATAGGGACTTCCTGTTCATTAGTTGGTCTAGACTCAAAAATTAATCAAACCTTGCTGCCAGCTTTACATTAAAGTAAACGAAAGGGGATTTTGACTTGATTCACTCACACATCATTTAGAATGTAAAAAAGGTACAGAGTGATTTGTTTTGTAGTTAAGACTTGTTTGACGCTGTTACATTTGATAAGAAAGAGTTTATAAAACCTAACACAATAGTGTACAGTATGTCTTTCTCTTAAATAGAATTATCTTTGCTTAATACAGTGAATAACTCTGAGTTGGTTGCAAATTGAGCGCGAAAAAGATTGATTTGAATTGATCGGGGAAAAAATCAATATTGAAAGCAATAAATTTAAAAAAATTCCAATCTAAAATAGCTCATTAATTTGGTATTTCTCAAGTTAAGGATAAGAAAAGAAAAAGAAAGAAAGAAAGAAGTAAAAATTAATAAAATCTGAAAGTATTTGAAAGGAATACGCAAGTCATGAATGTTTAAGTTAAAACTGAAATGGAAAATCTGATTTTGATAAATTGATCAACTAAACGGGTATAAAAACAGTTTTCAATTATAGATTTTTCGGAAGGGATCAAATAATATTTTGACCTACATTATATTTTTAACTAACATTGATTTATTTTTATGTAGCTTTAAAAGTCATTTATATTTTATGATACAGACAGTTTTAATTATAATTGTTTATCTATCATAAAACTGAGTTAATTTAATCTAAATGCTATGCTAAGCATTAAATACAATTAAAAAGTAAAATTTCGCAAATATTTTGAATTTAAAATTAAATATTACTGTCTCAGAGAAATAATTATCAAGATAACGAAGCATAATTTTATAAAAACTCCAACAGTTTCTTGTTGAGTTATGATTAATCAGTTCAGTTTTCTTACCTTCCAATGTTAAAATAAATTTTATAACCGAGTGGAAAAATACAACTTCAATAAGCAGTTTTACAGAAATGTTTAAATAGCAATTTATTTAATTACAATTTCATCGTATTTAATCAAAACAGTCAAGTGACCATAAAAGGTACTTAAAAAAATAAAAGTAGGTTTTGAAAATGCACGAGGAAATGAATTCGTCAACAAATCCATTTCCCCAAATTTAAATTCTTTTTATTTTATTTTATTTTATTTATTTATTTTTACATATTTTTGACATTTTTTAATTACATTAATTTTTCGAAATAGTTGAATATAGTCAGAAGAAGGGGTGAATAAACGAATTTATTTCATTCACATTTAGATTTTTTAAAAATTTTTAAGAAATTTATTGATTAATTTTTCATTTATTTCAATGTAGTAAAATCCTTTTTTTTATTTGGCTAGTTTACTTCCTAGTAAAAGTCATCAAAATGAAAGAAATATTTAGGGGAAAAAAATCGAATACTTTTGGATGTAAGAATTATTTTATGTTAAAATAAGTTGAAATAAAAATTATTTTGTGTTGAATAATGTCCGCAGAGATTATGATATGAACTGAACACTCCCCTCCCCCCCCCCCAAATATCCTCATTCACAAATTTTTTCTGAGAACTGATTGCAACTTTAAAACCACACCTTGCTTCTTTTGTCCACTTTGTACGTGAACACCTACTAGTTTCGTTATCAGTTCTTGTTCAAATTCGGAGATATCCTTGCAAGTTTTTAAACCAATTTGTTGTTTTACAGAGTTAAATATTTTTAAAGTATTATAATTATTATCATCAATTAAATGAAATGGGGTTTATTCACTAATTATATTAATAGGTTCTAAAGCACGAAATGATGTGAATGTTTCGTTCTCCTGTAGTTACTTTCTACTAAAAATGGGTGAATATATTAAAAAAAATAAATAAATAAACGCGAAAAGGTACTTTGGTATTTTATAAATTTATTTCATTCAATAAGCCATTCAAGACTATTCATAAAGTCATAACATTAAGTTAGATCATTCATAATATGAAGTAAACCTTTCATAAAGTTTCACGTGAAAGATAATAAAATTTAATTTTATTAGATTTCACAAGGTATTGCTCATAATATTTATTTGGTATATTTTTTTACAGTTTTTTTAGAAAGAAAAATTTTATCGAGAAGTATGGGACTCAAAAATAACCACCCTGAATGAACAAAGAGAATATTTTTTTTTTTTTTTTTTTTTGAAGTGGTATGCTTCTTTAGATTCATAAGAAGGCAATTTAGGGCAAAAGAAAACTTTACATTGATAGCAGAAAACAGTTTCCTCTTAAAAATGAGAAAGTGGTTTCGGAAGTAGGTTTTGAAAATGCACGAGGAAATGAATTCGTCAACAAATCCATTTCTCCAAATTTTAGTTTTATTTCTTTATTTATTTATACATATTTTTGACATTTTTCAATTACATTTATTTTTTTAAGTAGTTGAATTTAGTTAGAGGAAGGGACGAAAAAAAGAAGTAATTTAATTCAAATTTAGATTTTTAAATTTTTTTTACGAAATTTATTCATTAAGTTTTTCAATGTAGCATGACCTTTTTTTATTTGGCTAGTTTAATTCCTAGTAAAATTCATCAAAATGGAAAAATTATTTAGGGAAAAAAATCGAATGCTTTTGATTTAAGAATTATTTTATGTTAAAATAAGTTGAAATATAAATTATTTTACTTTGAATAATGTCCGTAGAGATTATGATATGAACTGAGCACTCCCCCCCCCCAAATATCCTCATTCACAAATTTCTTCTGAGAACTGGTTGCAACTTTAAAAGCACACCTTAATTCTTTTGTTCTTTTTGTGGGCGGACATCGACTAGTTTCGTTATCAGTTCTTGTTGAAATACGGAGATTGCCTCGCAAGTTATAAAATCAATTTGTTGTTTTACAGAGTTAAATATTTTATCATAAATAGATATTTTTAAAGTATTATTATTATACTCATCTATAAAATGAAATGGGGTGTATTCCTTAATTCTATTCCCAGGTTTTCATTAAAGGTTCTCTTTCGCATTAAAAATTTACGATAGGCCAGTCGTCAAATTTAGTTAATTTATTTCCTCACCTGCACTAAGTATTCATATTCATTAAAACAAAGCGGAATTAAATTGCGAAGAGGGGATCTATTTGCTGTTTTTAACACCCATTTCGTTTATTATCTCAATGATTAATAGTAAAACAATTAAAAGAAACTATTTTTTTCTTTACCATCAGTTTAAACGATTATTACAGTCATTCTTTTGCATCAAATTGCCAACATATTGATTAAGGATTACACCAAGATTTTGAGATATCGTTAAATTACGAATATTACGTAAGTTTACAGGTAAGAAGGGGGTTTGCAATTTGCTTAGGTAAGACATTAAATTTTCTTTAACTTAAAGAATTTTTTATCAAATGCAAAATTAGTTTCATATATACAAATCAATTGCAGTTTTACATAAAAATTATTATTTTTTGTATTCTTTTATGTGTGCAATTTGATTATTTCTGTTGATATGAGTAGAAAAAGTCCAGAACTTTTGAGAAATCTTATTACGCTTGATTTGAACGACCTTGAAATATAATGAATTATTAAAATTTATCAAAGGTTATAAATTGAGCAATTTTTATTCTTGCGTAAAAGTTATCCAATAGACAATTTAAAGGTATAAAAATAGATTATTATTATTATATCATTTGTGACAAAACTCGATTAAATAATAGAAATTTAAAAATGGGTGAGCTTTAAAACAATGATCATAACATTTCCCTCTTGGAACATCAGTGTTCTAATCGTGGCACCCCCTTTTTTTTTTTAAAGAGAATTTAGATGTAGAGGGGGAGGAAACAAGGTATTCCGCGATAAGTATTCTAGAGCTAGTTGGTGGTGCTTGTGTCGTCGCTGAGTCGGAATATTTTTCATAACAGCATTACTACATACGGCTACAGGTGGCTTGAGCTATGGCTTTATATTGTCATTCAAGTCATCGTATTTTCTTACTATCTCTTTTTCGAAGATATATATTATATTATATAGGATATATATATATATTTTATATAATATAATATTAGAGAATCTTAAATCTCATGATAAAGAGAAGATATAAGAGAGATATTTCTCGCATTTTATTAGGTTATTTGCACAATAACGTTATTCGTATATGTGCAAATTTGTGTAGAATTCAAAGTACATTAGAAGTACGAAGAAATATTTTTCAGCTTTATTTTGTTAACTTTTGAGCACATATTTTTTCATCATTTGCTTCGATTATCCTTTCAGTATTTATAATGATCACATTTTTATATTTTCAGCAGTTATGTGCTTAATTTGTACTTTTAGTCTTAACTATTTTAAAGATATTTCCCAATTAGTAGTAAACACAATATTATATAGTTTTCGATTATAGGGATATCAGTAGTTAGAGCTAAATATTAACTTTGTGTAAATAACGTAGCATGAATATGGGTACATATTTTTAACATTATTCTGTAACATAGAAATATTAATTAAAATTCTGTTTTGATGAGTTTTTTTTAAACTTTTCCTTTTCTGAATAAGTTGTTATAGATTGTCTTTTGCAACATATTTGTGAGGTAAAAAAATGTGATTTAAGAATTTCTTAAAAGAAAAAATACTTTTATTTTAATGAACTGAAAATTAAAATATTGCTGTTAAGGTTACAAATTTTTAAATTCTTACATGACAACCCAAAGGTATTAAAATAGATCATTATTAAATCATTATTAACAAAACATGATTAAATAATGCAAAAATTAAAATGCGTAGTCTTTAAAACGGGAAAAGGAAAGAGGGCGCTATTATCATTTCCGCCCTTAGAACATCAGAGTTCTAAGCGTGCAATCCCTTTTTAAAGAGAACTTAGGGGTATGTGTGGAGGGGGGGGGGAGAAATGTGATATTACTCTTCAAGTATTTTGTACTGGTGTTTGTTGTGTCCGTGCAGAATATTTTGAGCTGTGTCTTTGCTGAATATGGCTTGTCACGTAAGTTATTGAATTTTCATACATTTTCTTTTTTTCGCGTCTCTTTAAATATATATTTCCTGTTATTTTATTCAGTTGTTTAACGTTTTTTAATCGCACGTTTCTATTATGTTTCTTAATCACACATGTGTAAATAAGCATGAAATCTAAACTATATTAGATGTAGGAAAAATATATTCCATAGCTCTATTTTGTAAATTTTAAAGCATATATGTTTTGTTATTTATCTTTATTGGGCTTTCTATGTTTATAAGGAACACGTTTTCATTATATAGTTAGTCACTTGCTAACTTTATACTTTAAAAGTTTAACTAATTTAATGATATCTCCTTATTAGTAGTAAACCTTATATTATATAGTTTTGGATTATAGACTTAACTGTAATTAGCATTAAATATTAAATTTCTTTAAGTAACGTTGCAGAAATTTGGTTTCATAATTTTAATTGTATCAGGCTGCAAAGAATTTTTAAATAAAAATTTAGTTTGGTTGATTTTTTTTTAAAGTTGTAATATTTTATTGTTTGAATTTCGGGAAGTTTTAAACATTCTATAATAACATGTTTCGGAGAAGAAAAAAAAATTATATATGAAATTTTTCGTTTAATGTATAAATTTTTTTATTTAAAAAGATTAAAATTTTTTAATTTAATTTTATTTAGCAAAAAATATTGTCTGGTAATCCTTATATCTAGTTATTTTTCTTTAACGATAAGCTATTAATTTTTGAATTCTCAATTGTATGTTAATAACTTTGTAATTTAAAAAGGGGCTATGATGTATTTTATTCAATGTCAGAAATAGTGATAATTTGTTTATAGTTAAATGTTGTAAAATTGTAATTAGATTATATTTTTATTATTTTTTAATAAATGGTGCATTTATAAAAATAAAACAATTATTGATTAGTTATAAATAATTAAAACATATTAATGATTTTTGCACTTATCGAGCAACTTAAGAATTGATTTTTATTTTATCAAATTATTATCGTCCTCTTTTTAAATATAATTATTATAATTATATGTTTTGATATTTTTAATTTTTTCAATAGCTTGTTATATATTGTAAGCACGATTTCTTTAATACACTTTTCTAAAATTTGTGACTTAAAAATTCCTCAAGAGTAAAAATATTTCTATTTAAGTAAATGTAAAATTTGTATGTGACCCAAAAATAAACCAAAGAGATATTTAACAATTCATTTTAGTATAAATAAATATTTTATTCCTTTTTAACTTTATTATTAAAGTTATTATTAAAACTTGAATATTATAATTTTAAGTATTATATCAGAAATTAGTAACAATTTCATTGAAACAACTATTTTAAAGATATTTCCTAATTAGTAGTAAACACAATAATATATAGTTTTCGATTATGGAGATATCAGTAGTTAGTGCTAAATATTAATTTTGTGTAAATAACGTAGCATGAATATGAGTACATATTTTTAACATTATTCTGTAACCTAGAAATATTAATTAAAATTCTGTTTTGATGAGTTTTTTTAAACTTTTCTTTTTCTGAATAATTTGTTACAGATTGTCTTTTGTAACATATTTGTGAGGTAAAAAAATGTGATTTAAAAATTTCTCAAAAGAAAAAATATTTTTATTTTAGTGAACAGAAAATTAAAATATTGCTGTTAATCAAAGTTTACAAATTTTAAATATTTACATGACAATCCAAAGGTATTAAGATAGATCATTATTAAATCATAAGTAGCAAAACATGATTAAATAATACAAAAATTAAAATGCGTAATCTTTAAAACGGGAAAAAGGAAAGAGGGCGCTATTATCATTTCCGCCCTTAGAACATCAGAGTTCTAAGCGTGCAATCCCTTTTTAAAGAGAACTTAGGGGGGTGTGTGTGTGGGGGGGAAGAAATGTGATATTACTCTTCAAGTATTTTGTACTGGTGGTAGTTGTGTCCGTGCAGAATATTTTGAGCTGTGTCTTTGCTGAATATGGCTTGTCACGTAAGTTATAGAATTTTCATACATTTTTTTTCCCCGCGTCTCTTTAAATATATATTTCCTGTTATTTTACTCAGTTGCTTAACGTTTTTTAATCGTACGTTTCTATAATGTTTCTTAATCAAATATATGTAAATAAGCATGAAATCTAAACTATATTAAATGTAGGAAAAACATATTCCATAGCTCTATTTTGTAAATTTTAAAGCATATATTTTTTGTTATTTATATTTATTTGGCTTTCAATGTTTATAAAGAACACATTTTCATTATATAGTTAGTCATTTGCATACCTTATACTTTAAAAGTTTAACTAATTTAAGGATATCTCCTTATTAGTAGTAAGCCTTATATTATATAGTTTTGGATTATAGACTTAACTTTAATTAGCATTAAATATTAAATTTCTTTAAGTAACGTTGCAGAAATTTGGGTTCATAATGTTAATTGTATCCGGTTACAAAGAATTTTTAAATAAAAATTTCGTTTGGTGGAATTTTTTTTTTCTTCGCAATATTTATTGTTTGAATTTCGGGAAGTTTTAAAATATTCCATAATAACATGTTTCGGAGAAGAAAATTTTTTTTCTTTTAATGTATAAATGTTTTTACTTAAAAAAATTAAAAATTTTTAATTTAATTTTATTTAGTAAAACATATTGCTTGGTAATATTTATCTCTTTAACGATAAACTATATTTTTTGAATTCTCAATTGTATGTTAATAACTTTATAATTTAAAAAGAGGCTATGATGTATTTTATTCAATTTCAGGAGTAGTGATAATTTGTTTATAGCTAAATATTATAAAATTGTAATTAGATTATATTTTTATTATTTGTTATAAATGGTGCTTTTATAAAATTAAAACAATTATTAATTGGTTATAAAGTAGCAACTTAGAATTGATTTTTGTTTTTATCAAATTATTATCGCCGTTTTTTAAATATAATTATTTTTTTAAAAATATTTTTAATTTTTTCAATAGCTTGTTACATGTTGTAAGCACGATTTCTTTAATACACTTTTCTAAAATTTGTGATTTAAAAATTTCTCAAGAGTAAAAATATTTCTATTTAAATAAACGTAAAAATAGTATGTGACCCAAAAATAAACCACAGAGATATTTAACAATTTATTTTAGTAAAAATAAATATTTTATTCCTTTTAACTTTATAATTAAAGTTTGTATTAAAACTTGAATATTATAACTTTAAGTATTATATCAGAAATCAGTAATAATTTTATATATATATATATATATATATATATATATATATATATATATATATATATATATATATATATATATATATATATATATATATATATATATATATATATATATATAGATATATATATATATATATATATATATATATATATATATATATATATATATATATATATATATAGATATATATATATATATATATATATATATATATATATATATATATATATATATATATATATATATATATATATATATATATATATATATATATATATATATATAAATCATTTACTAATTATTTTTTTATTTTGTTTTGAATCGGAAACTGATTTTATGCTTGTATAAGTAAACCCTCTAATTTTTTATGAATGAAAGATAGTAGCTATTTCAGTAAAATTATTACTGATTTCTGATATAATACTTAAAATTATAATATTCAAGTTTTAATGCAAACTTTATTTATAAAGTTAAAAGGAATAAAATATTTATTTTTTTGACAATTTTTTTGAAGAATTGGCCCGTTCATTTATTTATTTTTTCGACTCAAATCACTCCAGCTTTCGATTAAATCCTATGAGCAGCAAGTCTTGAATTTTAAAAGTTTATCGTCATCCTGATTACGCATATCCCTTAAGAGTGTGAGTCAGAACGCAAGCTGAGCTGAATCGTTTTTGAAATCGTTGTTTTGCTAGAAAACTGCAGCAATTCAATGTGGAAGATTTAAATTTTAAAGTACATAGTCAGTGATAACAAATTTTTATGCAAAGCTGTGAATTCTAATACTCTCTGTCAATCACCAGATATAACCCAATAAGAGTAAAAGTCTTGCTGATTTCATGAAATAGTTGATTATTAGCTAAAGCAATCCGCCAAATCAAAAATTTTTTTTAGTCTAATGTACCAGTACTCTTCCCACCTAAAAATAAAAATACCAATCTTTAGGTACTGTAGAGACCATCATTAACAAGTTCAGTGTCGGGGCTCGCCCATGGGATGTTCGTCAGACAGTAGTTGTTGTTTTTATAGGGTTTGCTTCTTTTATAATTTAATTAGTGAACAGGGTGATCAAAAAAAGTAAATAAATTGTTGAGTTTTTTTTTCTTAAATAAAATAGTTTTAAAAATTATATTTTATTTTTTGTTAAACAGTTTTAAAATATTCAGCTTTCTCTGCATTATAATTCTCATTTTAATTACTTGTGAAAGAATTTTGATCGATTGATTTTAAATGACAATAGACCTGATGTTTTTCAAGTAAATTGAAATATTTACTTACATCTGTGCTACTAAGAACAGTTCTTCCTCCAGCTTGGAGGAAATAAATGAATTATTTAAACGCAGCACTTTCTTCCATCTGCCTTACTTTTTTATGTTTTTGACTAAAGGGAAGAGAGATTGCGAACTATTAATACAAAATTCTCTCTTAGAATAAAATTCCTATAAGAATCGGAAAATAGTTTCCTTCTTTATTTTTGCTTACGAGAAATTTGAATGTTTATTGGCTAAACGGTAGGAAGGCGCGGTTTTGACGCAATGTCGGAATGGATTATTTTTGTAGAAGGCGGAGCAAAGAGTTCTCTTGTCCTGCCTACTAGTGGAAGCGAAATATAGATGGACCTTTCCTTTTTTTTTTCCTTTCCATTAATGAACTTTAAATAAGCCGACAGTCTGTTTTCATTAAACAAAGCATTGCATTTTGAAATATTCAAGACAAGCAATTGCTTAAGCATGCGAAATAAAATTTGAGTTTTATTTATATGCATTAGTAGGTATTTTTTTTTAATAAAAAAATATTGCAAAATATTGACTATTTTAAAAAACTTACATTTTCTTATGGGAAAAAAAAATAAGTGTCGCTTTAAAGAAAAAAATAAAATACTTAAGTAAAAAATATAAAATAATGTTACATGGACCCTGATGTTTCCTAAAACTTGAATATTTTAATAAGTGTTTCGCATTGGCAAAAATATTGGGGAAAACTGTTATAGAGAATAAGGCAAAGGCTGTATAGGTCATTTATTTTATGCACAAGAAAAAAATGTAATTTATCTCTTTGATAGATTGATATTCCAACCATTGATCCCTATTATGATGCGACCGGAATTGCTGCGGAAATCGAGTTGCTATTAAGTGATGAACAGCAGGTGAGTAATAGATATTTGATACTAAATTATTATTATTAGTCAAATTATTATTGACAAGAATTTAAATTTTTCCTTACGTTTTGGTGAAATATTTTAATGATTAATGTTAACATAACCAGTTTTTGTGTCAATGTGCTTATGTCTAAATAGCACTATTCAATTAAAACGAAGTGCATTTCAAGTAATAAAAAATTTCCTTTTTAAAATCACCGCTTCTGTTATATATTTTAAGAATATCTATCATAGTTTAAAATGATGCATAAGTTTATGTTCAAGTTCTCACAGTTAAAATTCAATTTATCTTCAAATAAAAATACAAAAATGTTATATAATTATTATTATTATTGACAAGCATTTCAAAGTTTCTTTACGTGTAAGATGTTTTGCAGCAACTGTCCAATTTTAAATAATGGACGAAATTCGGTTTATTAATAAATAATGCTTAAAAGATTTTAATGATAAATGCTAAAGTGATCAAATTTCGCCTTAATTTGATTAAGTCTAAGTAGTAGTATTATATAAAAGAAATGCATTTCAAGTAATTAAAAAAATAATTCATTTTTGCTTTAAAATGCAAGGTGTTTTGTAAGCACCGCTTTTAATTTTAAGAATCTCTTTCACACATCATGAAATGATGCGCAAATGTTTGTTCAAGTTAAAAAAAAGAAGAAAAAAAACACAAAAATGTTTTGATATAGAACCTGATTTTGCTGTTTTTAATTTAGCTTTATTGAATAATGATTCGTTAGATTTGAAACACTTCTTTGTTTTTCTCGTCTTAAACATTAATTTAAGCCTACTATTGTGTAGATAATTTGAATTTTTTTTTAGACCGAGATTTTAGAATTATATATTTAAGTTGATGTTAATCAGGGTTTTCTGAGATATAAATTGTTATTAGCATTAAATTATTATGGAAAAACTTACCAGGTTTCACTTTTTCTATTTGTAAAAATGGGTCTTTGGTTTGTAACAATCTTCCTTTCAATGAAAAATTTTGTCATAACTTTCATTTTTTCTGGAATTTGACGTATAAATAAATATATACTATATTATGAATTTTTTATTTTGTGAAAATTTTTAAAAACACCGTTTTATTTGTTAAAATTCTTTTTAGTCAAGTCCATCGTATTCTTCGGATGACTCGTCGAAAGAAAAAATCTCAGTAAGTATTAAATTTTTGAAGTATCGAAAATGATACAATTGTTTAAATAATAATTTTGGTTCCAAATTTTTTTCTCTATAAAAGCAGAATGTTGTTAAATTCTGTTGTTTCACTTGAATATTGTTTGAGTTTCACATGTATCTTGAGTAAATTTTTTAAAAGATATAAGCGTTTCAATTTCTGGTAATTTAAATTTTATTTCTCTTTATTAGTTGACTCCTGATACTGATGAATCGTCGGGAGAAGAGAAGATTGTAAGTATTGAGTAAAGAATCTAATTAAAATTTTAATTGAATATGATTTCAGACTTTTTAAAAAACTTTTTCGATATAATTATTTTCAAAAACTCAAATTTTATTATTTAATTTAAATATAGTAAAATTGGTAGCGTTTAAAATTTTTTCTCAGATTTCATATTTGGAATGGATGAGTACATTACTTTTCAGGTGATCCCTTTGTATTATTCAGAACCTACTGATAGATTTTTCCTTCTGAAATTACGGTAAAATAACCGACAGCAGTCTGTCCATCAGATTAACTATAAAGTTTATGGTTAGAGACATTTCTTTACCGTTACCGGTTTAAAACTGTTTACGACTGCTACTGTTAAAAATCCATGAATGCAAAACTATACGGTTTTGTAACCATTTACAACCAGCATAGATTCTAAAATTAAACTTGAACGGAAATTGGAGCTCTGCTGCTGTTGAGCCATTTATGTGGGAATGGTTCAATATATATAATGCATGATCACTGAAGAGTGGAGGACTCTGGAAACTATTTATGTACTGTAGAAATGGGAGCAATATTGTACTATCAACACTGGGATTCGAACCCCTTTTTAGTCGGTCATGTGATGGACCGTTTAGCCAAAGCCTCCTACTCTAGGTGGCTTTGGTTTAGCCCTCTCATCTATAGTATGTATTACGGAGCAAAATGGCTTCCATTTGAAGCGGGTGGAATTCTGGTTATTTAATCATATCAGGAAAAAACGATCGATAAAGCTTTTTTTCACGCTTAACAGCTTGAATATTATTTTTTATGGTAATTTAACCATTTTGGTTGAATAGGGTGAAACAACAATTGAATAAATCGCTAGTTAACCATTTTTACCCAGAAATTTCTAACAGTGCACTAACTGATATTATGGTTTTTTAAAATCTAAACTTTTACCACATAAATTTAGTACCACTGATTTAAATGCGTATGATTCGTGACAGCCTTCTAAAAAAACTATGTTGATTTTTGCTTTTTAAAAGATTTTTTTTTTTAATGTGCTAAGTAATTAAAAATATAGGGCTTTTATTTTTTTTTTAAAAGAAAAGCGCAATTTTCGTAAGAGAATCTTGAAAAACAGAATAAAATGTTATGTCCATGTCACTGAAGAGTTAAAAACATTTCCTTAATTAGTTATTTCCCTTTACCGCATTTTCAACAACCATTTTTTAAATATATTTTTTAAGCTAAGTTTATTTTCTTAATACGTATTTTGAGTTGCCCATTTTCGTAAAAACGCATTTTGAGCTGAGTCCATTTCTTTAAACACGTATTTTGAGCTATGTTTGAAAAAAAAAATTCTCCGGATGTGTATTAAATTGTAATATAACGTTTAAGGAAATTATGTACTTACATTTATTTTGCTGTTTAAATTATCAAAATGATAGAAAATAAAAATGTGAAAAAAGTTATTTATTCATTTATTTTTTAAAAAATTAGAAAGAAGCACCTGATAACTCGTCTCCTGTACCTGAAGATGATTTGGAAGTAAGAATAATTTTGTTATTATCAGGTTTTTATTTCTCTCTTTAGTGACAAAATGTCCAATTCAATTATCATTTCAGTGACTATTTAGTGACAAAATATTTTAAAAGTATAAATTTTGTCACATTTGCTCAACGATAATTTTAATTAAAATTACAAATAAATTTTGAATATCACATTTCAAATTATACGTATATAGTTAATCTTTCTTTTGGCGAGTTAAACTTCTAGCTCATAGTAAATCTAATAGAATAAAACCGCACCAGAATATACAACATATAATTAAGAGTTAAAGATTGTGTATTAGGTGCGCACAGTATGGTATCCGTGTTGGAGGATGATAAAAAAATTAATACCACAGTGCCTATATTAAACATTATACCACTAATACTTAGAACGGCAATACCAGTAGTATTTAAGGCTATATTTAATTCTTAAATAAAAGGCGTCATAAAAACTGGTATCTTAGGTTAAATATTAAAGGCGTCGGTAAGACTCGGGCGAACTTTAAAATGAACACCGATTCAAAAATAATTACATAAATATTAGTATCTTTACTAATAATATTCGATAACTGCAATTGACTAACTTGTGCCGTGGTAGCTCAGGGGATAGAGCGTTCACCTTCCAATGAGTTAAACCAAGCTCGAATCCCAGCGATGGCTTATTGATAGGAATTCTGCACCCGGCACGCACACATCACAGTGATGACGTAAGATACCCTCAATGGTAGACGGATCCTGAATGGTAGAGGGATCCGCTTTGCCGTCAGGATAAGCATGAGAGGTTTTCGTGGTTTTCTTTCCATGCAACGCAAATGCGATTTAGTTCCATCAAAAAGTTTTCGATGGCGATTTTCTCCCAATACTAGATTCACGAGTTTCTTTGTTATCTGGATTGGGTTTGAAATTACAAGGCTATGGAGTTGAACATTAGTAGTCCTAAACCCGAAAATTGCGTCGGTTGTTCAACGACGGATATAAAATAAAATAATACTGATTAATTTAATTAATAGGTTAAATTAATAGGTTAATTAGGGTCGTTAAAAGTCTAAATTATTGGAGAATAGAAATTGATTCATCGAGGAAAAAGCATAAAAAATTACCTCATTATTATTGTCACTAATGATGCTTAATTAATTTCAGCAATAATTATTAGTCTCAATAATGTTAATTGAAGCTTTTAAATAGTACACCTACTATTGGTACTGTAGAAATAGGCTTTGAAACAGATAACTAAGGTTGAAATTGTTGATTGTGGTGATTTTTTGACTATCAGGTGTTGAAGTCAAACAATAGCTATCTGCCAAATTAATTGTTATATGCCAATAGTTATATTTCAATTTGACTCAATCTAATTAATCTTTATTTTGATTATGCGAACTTCTAAAAACATGCCATGCTTAATCTGATAACATAAAATTACAGGGAAGGGTAATAATTAATACTAATAATAACAAAAACTGCAACTATTTTAGTTAAATTAATTGCATCACCAGATGTCTGTCAGTTGGTAACTTTGTCAGTAAGTCTTTCAGCTGTTTGTATAACTTCGTAGTGTTGATTGACACAGATTCTTATTGATGATTATTTCGTTTCTTACTGATGACTATTCGATTCAGCTAGTCATAATAATAATTAGTTGTATAAATTTTTTTTTGTTAAACTAAGTATTATTATTGAACATTCTTTTTTGTTTTTCGTTTTAAGCATATCGTAATGAATATTATTTTTGTTGGTATTATTATTCGCCATTGCTGTGAGATTTTAATTTAGATAATAATCCAAAAACTGAAAATTTACAATTACAATTTTATGTATTGAAAGCAATATTTTTTAAGAAATGTAATTAATAGAGTTTTTTTTTTAAAAATTAAGATTTATTTGAATTGCTAAAATAATGAACATTGCATAATTAATCGTTTTTACTTTTTTCAAAACAGGTTCTGGCTATTTTCATTGATAAGCTTTTAGCAAAAGACGAGAAGGAAAAATCTGCGTCTATGGTAAGATCTTTTGTTTTTAATTAAATTATAATTAAATTATAATTAAATTCTAATTAAGAAGATGAATTCTACTTCCTTAGATTTTTTTCCATAAATTCTGAATGTCTTTTTAATTATATCATACATACTTGTAAATATTAATACAATAATGTAATATTAATACAATAATTAATACAATAAGTAAATATAAATACAATACTTTTAATATTTTTTCTTTGCAAAATCAATAATAACTAAGTGCATTTTTTTATTAGCAGAAAATTGATGAGTAAATTATGAATAAATTATAATAAATTATAATTTTTTTATTAAATTGTAATTAAGAAGATGAATTTCATTTCCTTATACTTTTTTTTTTTCATAAATTCTTAAGTCTATTTTATTGTAACGTACATACTTGTAAATATTAATACAATAATGTTTTTAATCGAGTGCCTTTAATTTTTTTTTCTTTGCAAAATCAATAACTAATTGCATTTTTTTATTAGCAGAAAACTGATGAGTAAATTATGAATAAATTATGATTAATTTTAATTATTTTATTAAATTGTAATTAAGTAGATGATCCTTAGACTTTTTTTTCATTAATTCTTAAAGTCTATTTTATTATAACGTACATACTTGTAAATATTAATACAATAATGTTTTTAATCGAGTGCTTTTAATTTTTTTTTCTTCGCAAAATCAATAACAACTAATAGCATTTTTTTATTAGCAGAAAACTGATGAGTATAAGGAAATTTTGAAGATAAACGAAGTTTATGTAAGTATAGTATGATTGAAATTTAAAACAAAACATTGATTATTGATTTATTGTTAAGGGAAAATAGGTTACCTGCATCTTCTAAAAAAATGTTTTAAATTTCTGAATAAGAAGTTATATATTTATTGTTGTGAATCATTTAATTTTACAATAAACTTTCTGAAGTGCATGTGACGAAAAGATATTTCAAGACGCGAAAATAAATGACGCAAAATTTATGATATGTAAAAGTAAATGACTGCTCACATGACCAACGTAAGTTCCGATTTTCATTCATTGTTGTAAAAAATAGTTACTTATAATGTATTTGGCACAACAATGCCAAAAAAATTTCGAATCAAAAGTTATATCTAAAAGCCACATCTTTTCTCAGAATTTTTTTTTTTTTTTTTTTTTTTTTTACTGAAATATTCGTAAAAAAGATTAATGTGATAAGTCTATTGCTGAAATATGATCTTTATTTACAATTAATTACGTTATATGTTACAAATATTTTTACAACAGTTAGTAAAGTTATTAATGCACGTGATACGACAAAAAAGGCACACAATATTTACCAGAGTTTATTTTTTATTTTACTTGTTATAAAAATGTTAAATAACGTAAATGTCAAGCAGGCATTGTCATAAGCCTATTATATGATGTCTGTTTTTTCTTTCTTTATTAATATTCTTGATTTCTTTTTCTTTTTTGAATTTTAACTTGTAAAACCATGGCTGGCCACTCCTACTGCGTGAAAGAGGGTATTAGGGCATCTTTTCTTGATATTTTAATTTATTTGTAAATTTAATATTTTAATATTAACCATCAAATTTGCATGTAAGTGAATGCAAGCCTGTTTATAATTCTACGACTTAGAATATTGTAACAATAAAAATATGTTTGAATTATTATTATTTTTTAAAATGAACCCTTCTGTTTTAATCTCTCCATTTTATTAAGCAATTAAATGTATGAAAGAAAAATAATCATGCGAAAAAATTAATCCTGGTAAAAATTTGGAGAAATCTACACGTTAATTTTTAGTTGGTTATAGAAATCATTTTCGCCTTTTTTTTAAAATTTTACATTTGTGTCTTCGATACATAAATTTTGTTCTTCAACTGCATATTTTTTTACGAAAAGATTAAACTACGAATTGAATCATGTCTGATAAAATGTTATTATATTTTCTGTTTAAATTGAAAAATTAGCTTCTTTTTCATTCTTTTAAATTTTTTTTTCAGGAAATAGACTGTATAAAGGCTGATCTATTCAGAAGTTCTGAGAATTATGTAAGAATGGTTTTTAATTTCTTATTAAATACAAATATTTTTTGATGATTATTAATTACGTATTTTTAATAATTTTTCTTCTTTTTTTTACAGATGATTTCGAAAAAAGAAACAAATATTACGAATCTCGAAAAAGAATGTGTAAGTATTTCGTGTTTTCTATTAATAATTTCGTGTTTGACTATTAAAATTAATACTAAAAATAATTTTTTAGCTGTGAAAGTTCAGATGCATCTTTCATTTCATTCACTGTATTTACTTGTTAGTAATTGCTCATCTTTATCTTTTACAGAAGGCTTCGGAAGATAATATATTTGAAAAGGCTAGCCATGTCGAAGAGGAACTGAAGGTGAATATCTTGAGAGCATTTACCTAAAAAGAAATGCTGATATTAATTCGAATATTATTTTTTTACCTTCTTTAGACATTTAAACTATTATTTTTATATTTTCACTATTTTTCTTCCTTTATTTTTAAGAAAATTATTATTATACTCAATGTCGCTCTCATTAATAGCTCCCATTAATAGTAGGTCAAATGATGCACTTATTTCAACTTCTAGAGACCATAACACACATACTTGTAGACTAAAATTCTAAAAATTAAATTCTTATTCGATATTTGAATATTTTAAAATTCTGAGTTAATTTTTTTGAATACATAATCAAACAAATATTTTCATGCGTTTTTATAGAAACAATTTAATATATAATGATAAAATTTACAACTATTAATGAAATTCAAAAAAAAAAAAACATTTTTTTTTTGTTTTTTATTGAGTTTAGAAAAAACTTCATGTTTAACCAGAAAATTACTTTCATGTTATTTATCAACTTGCTTAGAAATATGTTTTATCATTGAGAATTCTTTTATTTTTCAAGGCTTTTGTTGCAGATAAAAACAACAAATTGATACGCAATATTAAAAACTTAAAAAAAAAAAAATGGTTTCATTCAGTTGATCAAATTATACATTTTATTTTTTTAATAATTAATATTTAATGTCTGAGATGCCATCTTATAATAAAACAGCTTTAATTTCCCAAAAAGTTTTAATTAAAAATCAAGCAATTTCGGGTATTTTTTAAAACTCAAATAATTTTTCACTTGATTTTTTTAATTTTAATTTTAAAATTATGTTAGTAAGCTTTAGGTTTCAAATATTTATCGTTATCTTATTTTGTTTTCATGAACAAGAATTCATTTGATCTCATAAATATTTATTTTTTCCTCTTGAAAATTATTAATTATGATTTTAGAAACTAGTAGAAGAGGAAGAAGCTTTAATACTGAAATTGACGAAAGCAAAGAAAGTTACTGAATCTGTAAGTCGTAATTCCCTTTAATTCTTTTATTTTCTTACATTTAAAATTACATTTTCCAATAAATATATACATATTAAGAGAACAAAGAGTTTATCTTAGAAATCATCCTTTAAAAATCATACGAATTGTGTTTTTTTTTTTTTTAAATTCATGCTTTTAAACATTATTTGATAAAGAGGACAGTGTTTTATTTTTATTTTATTACTACATTTGTAAACTTTATTTACAGAATTTTATTTTTGCAAGATTTTATATGTTTTGAATGAGTACTACTTGAGTACTATGAGTACTTACTCTACAAATGTATTGTATATGTAAATATTAAAGAGTTTTACAGATGAATATTAAAATACATTGCAAAATAAAAGATAATAAGAAAAAAAAAAAAGCTTTTCATTTTTCCGAAACTTGCTTTACTCATCAAATAAAACAATTAAAACAAAAACTGTATTTTACAATTGGAATATTTTTGGTTCGTTAAGAAATAAAACTTTATTTTTAAATGTCCCACAAGATGTAAGATCAAATTAAGATGATTTTATCAAGATGTTTAAATGTTTCTTTCAGGATCATAAGCCACGAAGAAAAAGGAAAAGAAAAAATGATAAGGAAAATGTAAGTTATTATTTTTCTTTTCTGTGTAAAATAAATAATGAAAATAATTTTACAGCATTATTTTTGTTTAGTTACTCTAATTTTAATTAAAAATAATCTATAATTTTTTAGCACTATTATAACTGTATTGCAATTTTCAAACAGTGAATTTAAAAAAAAATTTTAGACTGTTTTTTTTTTTTACTAAATCGGTCTCTGATGGGCCCGTTTTCTGTAAAATAAGCCTTTTGATGTAAAATAGACCTTTTGTAGCAAATCGTATAAGCTTTACATAGGCAAACAATTTTACATTTATTAATTTTTATCTCGCATATTTTTACCAGGTAAAGCAAAGAAACTCGCAACTTCAATACATTATTTTTATTACTAAATTATTTTTACTTTTAGAGAGGATTATTATGTAAGTAATATTTACTTAAACATTCTTTTTTTTAAAACTGAACTTAAAACCAATTCCAGAAAATTTTCTTAGGAAAAAAGAAAATATTAATTAGACGGTAAAATCTTCTAAGCGTGTAAAACTAAATATCAATTTTTCTACGACATCTTCATATTTTCTTTTTTTTTAAATTTATTTATGTATGAAATATATTATTTTAATTTATTTATGTATAAATATTCATCGACACTTTATTTGATTATTAGGATTTGAGTTTTAAAAATTCACCTTCTTCAATTTTTTTTTCAAAGCATGTGTTAATATTTGATTCCGTTATTTAATTAATATTTAGCATTAATTCAACTGTCACATTTGAGATCACCTTGTAGAACTTCGGAGATTGCTTTTAAATTCGATCATGAAATTTGATCATTAGAAAAACTATTGAGGGTAAAATCTTTTCTTTTTATGGATTAATGTGCAATGAGCAAAATAAATAAATTAATTAATTAATAAAAATTAATAAATAAATAAATAAATAAGCAAGTGGACTGCTCTAAAAAGCTTTCGATTCAATGATCGGATCTTCACGTTCTAGGACTCAATCTTAATGGTTTAAGGGAATAACTTTATATATGCTAATTAGTTAGTTAAGAGGATATTTTAAGTTACGAAATCAGATACAGAAACACATTTGTTCAAAGTGGTTCGAAAGTAGGTTGATTTTAAATATATATTCTAATTAATTTACTATGTATTATTAATTTTAATATTATTTATAATCATAACTATAATTAGTTGAAAGTTAATAAATTAGTTAATATAATTAATTTATAATTATTAATTTTAATATTATTCATATTCATTATTTATATTCATAATTAGTTAATTAAATTAATAAATTAGTTGATATAATTAATTTACAATTATTAATTTAAATATGTCGATAGTTCATATTTTAACTTACAAATCAGTGAAAGATGATTTCAGATATAGAAATATACCTTCTCTGAATTAACATACTTTTTTGACGACAGATTAAGGAAAGGGATAGCAGCTATCTGGGAAATGCGGTTTCAATAGTCTGGACAGGAGAGAGCTCCAAAGCTTGAACCCCTTAATGTTAATTTTACTTTTTTTGGATATTTCACAATGTCTCAAGAACATTTTAAGTGGATTGAAGAATGTTTGTACACAATTATAAAATATATTTTTCTAAAGCAAAATATAACTTTTAATAAATATTGATTATTTTTTATTATTTTATTTAAAAACAGTCGAAATTTTTTTTTAAATTTTAAGGTATGCAATTTTTTATATCATTTTAAAAAATACAATTTTAAATAGCAAAAGTAAATTTTTTCTTTTTAACGAAGTCAGTTGAATAGCTCCTGATAAATCAAATTTTGAAAAAGTCATATTTTTAAAATTAAAAAGACATGTGAATTCAGAAGAAAGTGTCTTTTTGTGTCTGATTTTATAACTTAAATCATCCTATTAATTAGTTTAAGCGAGGTCACTCCCTCGAGCCATTAAGATTGAGTCCCAAAACGCGAAAATCCGATATTTAAAATAAAAGTTATTTAGGGGTTAATTTTTTATTTTGTGTACTGAACACATAATGCAGTAGTATTACTATCTGCCTCAAGTTTTTCGTTGTACATTTTATATGATCAGTTTTATTAAAATGCCTAAAAATAATAGTCGGAAATTTTTTTTTAGGAGTGCTCAGATGGTTTTTACGTTTCCATCTCTGAGCGTGCGAAGAATAATAAAAGAAGCTGTCGAAAATGAGTAAGTTTTTTTCTTCTTTTTTTTCTTACTATTACTTGCATTATTTTTAAGTTTTTCACACATTCGCCTTCAAAACATTTCATGTTTAGCTTTAAACGGTTATAGGAATCGATTGATTAAATATAAATTTTCCTGATTATACAATTCATACACTCCAAAAATGTACAAAAAGGAAGGAAAAAAAATAGTCGACATGAGCAAAAAAAAGAAGGTGGTATTCATTTTCAATATGTTCACTTCAATATGTCGGTACCAACTGAAATATGTTGACTGTTTTTTCTTATTTATATTTTCTTCTTATATATTTTTTAAACTAAAAAAGTTTTTAATCGGGTAAGATCTTACAACTTTAGTTTTCAAGGACTATTTGTTTGATTACTACAGCTTTATTAAAAAGATAACCAATGACACATTTTACATAATTCTCGTTCATTTTAAGAAAAAGTATTTTTGAATAAAATACAGTGGAACCTGTCTAACCCACTCATTGACCACCCTCGGGACCAAGTCAAATGGCCGCTATATAGGGGTGGTCACTTTATGAAGACTCTTTAAAAAGGACTCTTTAAATACCTTACTCAGGTGCTCACTTTACCCAGGTGGTCACTTTTACTGGTTCCACTGTATAATCAGAGATATTCTGTAATACAAAGAGGGGTGGGTGTAGCTACTGAGTGTTCAATGTGTCCATGCGTGCGTAAGGATTTAGGCGTTCTTTTTCTTTTCTTTATTACCTTCGCATAGCAGATTGAAATATCTATCGCTGTTTATGGGCAAATAACTTTTTAAATGTTTTACACTTAAAAAAATGAATTTTTTGAATTTTTCTTTACTTTTTGGATAAAAACACTTCAGGCGGTAGGTATGTACTTTATTTATGTCGCCCTAGAGCTTCACAATGAGATTTTGATAAAGATCTGGGAAACATCCTTCAGTGATGCTTCAGGGAACCGTGTCTTTTACAATCAGTCCACTGCGGGACCATTTGAGACGAACAGAAAATGTCTGGGAATGCCTCTCGGGGGGAAAAAATACAGTGTTATTTTTTGAAATTTTCTAATATTCTTATTAACTATTTTTCTTCCGATTTTGGAATAAAATTTTTTATTCTTTCTTTAGTTTGGATTGGACGTTCTTTTTACTTCGCATTCTTCCTCATAAAACCTTGTATGACATTATTTTGCTTTCTAATCTCTCCATTTCATTTCATTTTATTTTATTTTGTAACTGGCCCTGAACAGCTGAACCAATTCTGAGTTTAAGACTATTAATGTTCAGCACCGTAGTGTTGCAATTTTAAACCCAACCCTGAAGACAAGGGAACTCTTTGATCAAGCATTGGGGTAAACTTCGTAGAGGACCGTTTGATGGAACTAACACGTATTTTCGTTCCACGGTGATAAAAACCTCCAATGGTAAAAAAAGAAAAAAAAACGTAGTTTAAGTGCCTTACGCTTGAAGCAAATCTATAATTTTAAACTGTATATACCATCTTGCTGTAAAGAATTATCTCTGCTTTATAACGGACAAATAATAAAAAAATATTTGAAACGTTTTTAACCATTTTTAAAAATCACCAATTTTTTTGAATTTTTTTTCACTCAGATAAAGATTATCAAAATCAGTGCCTTATTCTTATTTTTTAGAAATTTTTATGAGCACAGAAAATGCAGCTTCGGAGTAAATTTCAAAATATTTAAAAATGAGACCACAAACGGCTTTCATTTTCTTCAAAATGCAGCTTTTCTCCATTTTGCACCATTTTCATAACGAACATGAAGGCGCTTGTGAAAAATAGGCTAAGCTTGATCAAGCGGTCATGAGTAACAAAAAAAGCATCATTTCATGCAACGTCGAACAAAATAGCCCTTAAAATTCTTTTTCATAAGCTTTAGTAAATAAAAATGTTTATTTAAATATTTTCTAAGCTGATTTCTGTTACAATTAATAAAGCTAGTGGTGAAATGAACCTGACTGAGATAACACCAAAACAGTATTTAAAGATGCATGCAATTTTTTTAAATTATTAATTTTGTTAATTTATTTATTTTTAGATTTTGAGAAAAATCCTGTTTGAGAGATTGGATATAAGAAATGGAAAATAGAATATCAACATGAGAAGAAAAAAAAAAGAAATAAAAATAGAAAAAAAGAAGAAAAAGAAATTTTTTTTTCACATCATTAGAACTGAAATGAATATATTGTCCTGAATGAAATGTATTGTGTATGTCTTTATATGCATGTTTAATTGATGTAAATGTTCAAATTATTCATTATCATACTATTAAATATTCATCGATTCACAGTTATAGTACAACACAAATGACGATAATCATGTAAATTTGAAAGATTTTTGTAAATAAGTTTAATAAACACTTTTGTTTTTGTATTATACAGATTATTAAGCGAATCATTCCAATTCGAATTGAAAATCCTGATAATTTTCATAAGGACTATAAGATAAAGGAAAATGGTGCAATTCGAAAAGTTTAATTAGTTCCTAGATATTTATTCAGGATGCTTTTTTGTACTAGTCTTTATCAATTTAAACAGATAAACATACATTTCCTTATATGATTTGAGATCTTATAATACGTATCCAAATTCCAAGTTCGTTTTTGTTAAAAAAAAAAAAAAAAAAAAAAACAGAATAAATTTATAAATTAATAAAAAATTGTGTGAAAATATGGTCGCAATTAAGAATTCAATTAAGGCTGTCAAAAGTTTGCACAGTATTATGGTTTAATAATTAGATTCAGTTCTAAGTTGAACAAAATTTTCTTAGAGTAAAGGAACTTAATAAATTTCACAATAATTTTGTTCCTAGTGTGTATTTTTATTATTAAAATTATTGTTAAGCTCTCAATATAAGAAATTTAGTGGGAGTCACGGTTTTTAGGGCAAAGAAAATTCTAACAAGTTTTTCTTTTTTCAACTGAGTTAGTGAAAATACGGGTACTGTTTCCTCTAAAAGGATTTTTTAAGAAATAAAGCCTTTCTTTTAAATATGTAATTTCAAAATTCAATTTTGCTATTTGTAAAATATAAGTTATGATATATAAAATATAGTTAAAATACGAAATTAAATTTATAATAAGCATTTCTAAAAAAGAAATTTTTTTTTGTTCTTTAAAATGAGTGAACAGAAAAAAAATGCTATAAAATAATCAAAAGCTTTGAAATGTTCCAAACGTATTTCTAAACTATTAAAATGAAGAGTTAATCTGCGTGTGAGTTTCTCTTAGTACTATATCGATTTTCAGAATTAATAGAACTCTGTTCCTCCTATTGTCTTGATATTCAAACTGCGGCTGCGATCCTAAGACTCATTCGAAATTTTTAATTAGTTTGCTCGATTTAGCCAAACGAAAAATGAAATTTTTTCATAGGCTTAGGAGTCACCATTGATAAAAATGAGACAGCAGGCGATTTTCAATTTTCTAATATTTTAAAGATTTTATTAGCGATATTTATTAGCTTTTCTCATTAAAAAGAAGTTTTTTGCACTGAATTTTATGCTTAATTGGTTTTTATTTTTTATGTCTTACAAACTCATTGCTCAGCATTGTCACGATAGAATTGGTCAATTACGGAACAAATTTTGGCACATCTAGCATTATGGTAATTGGTGCAGTTTTAACAGGTACCAAATATAGCAATATAGATATAATGAATAATATTAGTACACTTGATGACTATTAAAACTGCAAAAATATTATGAAGCTTTATTATAGATAGTGTGAAAAGAGGTTTTTAACGGGTTTTCTTTTAAAGGGTTAAGTACCAGAGGAAATCGCTAAAAATGTTCTTTTTTTAATCAAAGTTTATTTTCAACTTAAAGGTTTTAACTTCGATTGCTCAAAGGTGTCATTTATGTTTCTTAATATTTTAGCTGATTCTTGATATTTTTTTAAAAATGATTTTTATTCAATGTTTATATTTTCATTTCAAAGATAAAAATTAACGTTTCAGAATTAAAGGAATTGTGTTTAAAAAAAGAAAGAAAAAAGAGAAAAAAAGTTTAAAAATTTAGTAAAAAAAAAAGTCTTTTATTAGAGCTGATTAAAATAAATGTCTTGAAATCAAATTTTTGTTTGAATAATGACAATAAGAATAAACATATTTATTATTAAAATTACGAGTAACTGCTAACTGTAATTTCTCCAATATTTGATAACTATGGGCTTCAAGTTGGTAATTAATATTTTTCTACGAGATTTGATATGCAATTATCTTTTTTAAAATTATAAATATGCATGCATAATGAATAAATAAAGCATTTAAAAGTGAACAATTTAACGTTGAGAAAAAGCAAAACATTTTAAAACGTTAAAGTAAGTAAATAGTAGTTAATAATGAAAGTGTCCTGAGTGAGTCAGTAAAGCTGCTCAAAATATATTAGAGTAAGTTTAATCAGCAAGAATGGGGTTTCCACTATGGATTTTTATTTAATCAATAAAACGCGCTATCTACTATTCATAGGAAAGTGGTGATTACTCTAAAGTCACAGCAAAAAAATTTGTAAATTGCGGAAAAAGAAGCAATAATATGCAAACAATTTAACGTTAAGAAAAATAAGACATTGCAAGGCTTTAAAATAAATAAAAAGCAATTAGAAATTAGAGTGTCCAGTGTGAATCAGTGAAGCTACATAAAATATATTGGATTACGATTAATCAGTACGAATGAGGTTTTGGATTTTTATGGAAAAAGAAGCATTAATATGTAAGCAATTTAACGTTGAGAAAAATAAGACATTGCAAAGCTTTAAAATAAATAAAAAGCAATTAGAAATTAGAGTGTCCAGTGTGAATCAGTGAAGCTAAATAAAATATATTGGATTGAGATTAATCAGCAAGAATGAGGTTTTGGATTTTTATTTGATCGATATTATTTGCTTTCTTCTATTCATAGGTGAGTGGTGATTACTCTAAAGCCACAGCATAAAAATTTGTTAATTGCGGAAAAAGAAGCATTAATATGTAAACAATTTAACATTGAGAAAAATAAGACATTGGAGTGCTTTAAAATAAATAAAAAGCAATTAGAAATTAGAGTGTCCAGTGTGAATCAGTGAAGCTACATAAAATATATTGGATTAAGATTAATCAGCAAGAATGAGGTTTTGGATTTTTATTTGATCGATATTATTTGCTTTCTACTATTCATAGGAGAGTGGTGATTACTCTGAAGCCACAGCATAAAAATTTGTAAATTGCGGAAAAAGAAGAATTAATATGTAAACAATTTAACGTTGAGAAAAATAAGACATTGCAAAGCTTTAAAATAAATAAAAAGCAATTAGAAATTAGAATGTCCAGTGTGAATCAGTGAAGCTACATAAAATATATTGGATTAAGATTAATCAGCACGAATGAGGTTTTGGATTTTTATGGAAAAAGAAGCATTAATATGTAAACAATTTAACGTTGAGAAAAATAAGACATTGAAAAGCTTTAAAATAAATAAAAAGCAATTAGAAATTAGAGTGTCCAGTGTGAATCAGTGAAGCTAAATAAAATATATTGGATTAAGATTAATCAGCAAGAATGAGGTTTTGGATTTTTATTTGATCGATATTATTTGCTTTCTTCTATTCATAGGAGAGTGGTGATTACTCTAAAGCCACAGCATAAAAATTTGTAAATTGCGGAAAAAGAAACATTAATATGTAAACAATTTAACGGTGAGAAAAATAAGACATTGCAGAGCTTTAAAATAAATATAAAGCAATTAGAAATTAGAGTGACCAGTGTGAATCAGTTAAGCTACATAAAATATATTGGATTAAGATTAATCAGCAGGAATGAGGTTCTGATTTTAATTTGATCGATATCATTTGCTTTCTACTATTCATAGGAGAGTGGTGATTACTCTAAAGCTACGGCATAAAAATTTGTAAATTGCTGAAAAAAAAAGCATTAATATGTAAACTATTTAACATTGAGAAAAACAAAACATTGCACATCTTTAAAATAAATAAAAAGCAATTAGAAATGAAAGTGTCCAGTATGAGTCTGTGAAGCTACATCAAATACATTAGAGTAAGTTTAATCAGCAAGAATGGGGTTTTGGATTTTTATTTAATCGATATTATTTGCTATCTATAATTTATAGGCGAGTGGTAATTACTCAAAAACTACTTCATGAAAATTTGTAAAAAATTTTGCAAAAAATTTGTAAAAGTAAAACATTGCAAAACGTTAAAATAAATAAATAGCAATTACAAATGAAAGCGTGTCCAATGTGAACTATAATATATTTATTTACTCATTAATATTTTTTTCTTCCTAAAATCGCATTTAACTTAAAATATTTTTTCTTCTCTTTTTAATCTAACTTTTAAATGAAATAAAGGTGTATTCTAACTTAAATAGTTTCCCAGAAATACAAAATCCATGCAAATAACATATTTGATTCAAAACATCTTGATCTTTTACATTTAATTTTTCAATTATATTTATAGTAAGAATAACAATTTATAATAAAAATTTATAATAATGCAATTGCTCAGTTTAAAAAATTTTGAAAGTAGGTTCTGAAAATGCATGAGGGAAGGAAGTCCTTAACAAACCCTTTCCCCCCAAATTTCAATTCCTTTTTTTTATTATTTTTTTTTATTTATTTATCTTTACGTATTGTTGTCATTTTGTAATTACATTAATTTTTCAAAATAGTAGAACATAGTTCGGAGAAGGGTGAATAAACTAATTAATTTCATAAATTTAGATTTTTCAATTTTTTTGCGAACTTTATTCATTAATTTTATTTTTTTTTTTAAATTCAAGAACAAAATGGTTCCTCGTGCACCACTTAAGAAGCACAACACGAGGTTTACAGACGTAAGTATGGTAGCAAACAATGCAGGATATTTAAACAGAATTGCATACTCATGTAAAATTTAGAAACGAAAAATAATAATAAAAAATAAATAAAAACATTTACAAAAAGGATGAGAAAAACGAAAAATTTAAAATAGTATGCAAAACAAAGTGATTTATAAATTTACATTAAAAACTGAATCAATGAATTCGCAGAAAAGTTTGAAAGCGGTTTTGTTTCCCACAAAAGTGCGAAGCGGGGGAGGAAAGTTAATATTGTGTGACTTTAAGGCAATTATTAAGTTTTTTTCATTTTTCTCAAACTGTGAGCATTTTACAATAAAATGCTCAACGTCTTATGTTCCTCCAATATTGCAATCACACAGATCACTGAAACTTAAGCCAAATCTTTTTAAATATGCCTTGAAGTTGCCGTGTCCAGTGAGAAATTGCGTCACATGAAAGTTGCAGAAAAAATGTTGATTTTCAAGTCAATTTTATTTGGCTAGTTTACTTCCTAGTAAAATTTGGTTTTCAAGTCAATTTTATTTGGCTAGTTTACTTCCTAGTAAAATTTGTTTATTAATTTTATTTGGCTAGTTTGTATCATAGTAAAATTCATCAAAATAAATAGAAATATTTAGAAAAGAAACAGAATATTTTTGAAGTAAGAATTATTTTACGTTGAAATAAGTTTATGTCCGCAGAAAGTATGCGTATGAACTGGACTACCCCCCCCCCCCCCTCAAATATCCTCCTTCACAAATTTAAAAATTGTTTGCAAATTTAAACTGGTTGCAAATTTAAAAGTTCACACGCACTTCCTTTGTTCATTTTGTGCATGAACACCTATTAGCTTCGTTACTAGTTCTTAGTCAAATTCTTAAAATGTTTTGATATTCATTAAATCAATTTGGTGTTTTGAAGAGCTAAATATTTTATCTTGAGTAGATATTTTTAAAGTATTATTATCATCATTATTTAAACGAAGTGGGGTTTATTCATTAAGTCTATTGTTTGGCTCTAAAACACAAAACAACTTGAGTTTCTGGTTCTCCTGCAGTTACCTACCACTAATCAAAAATAATTAATATAATAATAAAAAAGAGAATAGATACTTAGGTATTTTATAAATTTATTTCAAGGCTATTCATAAAGTTAAAACATTAAGTTCTATTATTCGTAAAGTAAAGTAAACCATTCATGAAGTTTCATGTAAAAATCTATTTAAGAAAGGATTTACCAGGGAGGAAGGGATTATCTGCAAGGCTTAATCTTTTCTTATCAAGAGATTAAAAGTATCTCTTTTGACTGGCTTATGATTTTATTTTCATTGATTTTATGATGATTTGTTGTATAAATTAATGATAACTATAAATTTATAAGAAATTAATTTCATAAATTACATTATTTATTGAAATGCTATTTAATTAATTATTTTCTATGTTTACTATCAAATTATATTGATAATTTCAGTTGGTGTTGATATTGTTTTGCAATAGTATTGACGCAACTACACTAAGAGGATTGCTAACGAATATATTTCTTTAATACACCAATAAGCTCGCTCGTTTTGTGCCGTTTCATTTTTTTTTCCTTTCCCTCTTTTTTTATCCTTTATTATTTTTATATATATATATATATATATATATATATATATATATATATATATATATATATATATATATATATATATATATATATATATATATATATATATATATATATATATATATATATATATATATATATATATATATATATATATATATATATATATATATATATATATATATATATATATATATATATATATATTATATATATATATATATATATATTGTTTGTTTGTTTGGATTTTTGGCGCAAGAGCCAGTCTTGGCTATATCGCGCCTCCAACTAGGTAGATATTTTACAGCTAGGTTCACAATTCTGCTTAATAAACATTATCAAAAAAATTTTATTATATAAATATAAATACAATAAAATTTATTTGATATTGTTTCTGTTAAAGTGAGCTACAATATCACATTCAATTTTTGGAAATACAATAATATGGTTCAAATTACTATCAAAGATTGCATCAAATTTTAATTCTATCAACAATGAATCAACAAGATTCTAATCTAGTAGTACAATATTATTAGAGTTAAAAATAATAGCCCAACTAAAGCAAAAGATAATTTTAATTTCCCCCCTTTAATTATAGTAAGTTTGGATCGTAGTAAGTTTTATAGGATTTAAAATTCTAGGGAGATGCTTGTATAAAATGCTAAGGTGATGTTTGTATTCTTAAATTGACAACTATAATTATGCAGAGTATCTAAAATGAAAATCTAAACACGCCATTTTTAGAGAGTTTTAGATTTGTTACGTTTGCCAATTTTTTAGTATTTCAAATAAAATTTATAAGGATTTTTAACAAAAATCTGAATCTAAGTGAGACAAAAAAGAAAAAAAAGTATGACACACGCAAGGCAAGTAATAAAATACAAAAAATTTTATTAAAATCAATTTCAAAACTCCTTCAAATTGACAGATAATTTTCGTCGTTTTCATCTCACTCTAATTGTGATTAAATTGAACATTGAATAGGATGAACATGAAAAATATTAAAAGTGAAATAATGAAATCATTTTAATAATAATAATAGCATATAATCATTTACAAATAAACTGCTTAGTGTATAATTCAGTAACATGTTCACTAAAGATCTTGTCCACAAAATTAAAAAACAAAATAGTGTTTTCACTGAATCCAAAGATCGAAATTTCTTTTTCTATCTTAATCCTTCTTTTTCCATTTTTTTGTCTATGATGTCAGTATTTTGTTACTGATCTCGCATGTTGCTGATCTTGCAATCAAAATCTGAAAATAAACAAATAAAAAATTAGAAATAAAAATTAAATACAACTTGTCACCTCAATTTTTAGAGAGGTTTATTTCAACAATTAGCGAGGTTTTAGGAGCAAGTTTTAATTTATTTGTGCAATAAATAATGTAGAAAAATATAAAAATCTTGCGTGATCAACAATATTTTATACACGTGAGTTTTGTAAAAAAGAATTTCAGAAACTTATCTGGCACAAAGTTTCTGAACAGAAACCTTTTCCCACCCTTTAACTTTCAATTGGAGGACCATCTCATAAATCGAGATACTGTTTAGGTATCGACGCCATTCCCAGATTGGAATAGATGCTCATAAATTAAACTATTTCGAAAAGTCCTTTAAATTATTTTCGAAAATTAATGCGAATTAATATAAGTAATTTTTGTAATTAAATATTAATTTTTGTCTTGAGCGAAAAATTCGCGCTGACAGATAAGAAATTTTTCCCTGTTAAAAAACTCAGAATAAGATACTGAGAACGCCGTACATCAAACAAGAGTTAAGCAGAACATGGATTGAACAGTACAAATAAAAAAGAAGAAGAAAATTATATAGCTTTTAATGTGTTAGTCAGATTTTCGAGTATTAATACGTAATTCATTAGCATAACGATATTTAAAGTTAAGAGTATTAGTCCCAAAAATGTAATTCATTTGAATAAAAATGCCTTTTTTTTTCGTCCAATTTTGATTTCAGGAATTTGGTTAGATGACAGGTCAAATTTTTGGACCCCTTAACATTAATATTACATTTTCAGAATTTCACCTTCATTAACAGGGCGTACTATAAGTTTTAGTTCTCAAGGACCATTCGACCAACTTCTTTCATATTTTCGACTTTGTCATTAAAGAGTTCAAAAAGTTTTTGACGTAATTTTTTCAGTACAAATGTCTTTGGTTAAGCAAATTTTACGTTCGTGTGGAAAATATCCGAAAATCATATTACTAATTCTAGAGAGATGGTGAAATAAGCAAAACGATAAGTTAACAATCAGTCTCCTAGCAAACTAGTGAGAAGACCATATATTTACAAATTGCTGATCTCTCACCCCTCTTATATTTTTGTCTGTTCTAATATCCAAAGATTTCAACAAAAAATAAGCCTATTTATTAAGATAAAGAAAGTTTTTGTGTTAAAAAATTTGTGAGCCTTTTAATCCATTTGCATTGCTTTTCGCGAAAAGTCAATCACTGGAACAAAGGTTTTCTGGGTGTCCTGTTACTAATTTTACGAACTGTACATAGAATAATGGAGCAAAACAGTAATTTATTTATAACTTTGATGAAAACATTTTGCTGTCTTCGTACTTGACATTATACACACTTAATTATGCAGAAATATATGCATGTGAGTTGGCTAGCAATGCGTTTGGCACAAGCGGAATATGTTTGCACAATTGGCACCCAACCATGTACTTGTTTGTCTAAATTTAAGACTTAGGAGAAAATATTTTGCAGCATTCTTAATTTTTATTTTATACCTCATAACTTTTAAAATTTTTATTTTAAAAATGGTGTTTTAACACTTAAGAGTCACTACCATATTTTTTTATTACCAGATATCTCTGAATATATTTTATTCTAAAATAGCTTTCTTTTTTATTCAAATATATTCTACTCAAAATTAACTTTTTGTAATTTTTTTAGAATTTTCTTATGTAAAATGTGTCTTAAAATTTATTTTGTTTATAATTTATTAAATAGTACTTAGATGGCTTAAAGTTTAACATGAAATGTCTTGATTACAAAAATATGAAAAAGGAAAAAAAAGAGTAGTATTAATACATTAAACATAAAACCAACTTACTCATTTTCGGCAACTTCTTTTGTGAAATTTAGTCCGCTCGGAAATAGAGACAAAATATGATGCAAAATCCTAAATAAAAAATAAAAAATCCATTATTTATTTTCAGAATTACTCAAAGTAAAGAATTACTTTTTTTAATTTGATCAAAAAAAAAAAAATTGTTATACTCTTTCTCTTTTTTCTTCTTCTTTAAACAAGAAAATTAAAAACTTTAAATTTTTTTTCAATTATTGAATTTTTATTTGTTAAAAGTAATCATAATAGTTCAAAAGGAAGATATCAATGTAATAATTAATTAGTAATAAATATTGATTTAGTAATAGTATTTGACCAAGATTTTATTTTCCTAACTATTAAGATAGAGAGATGCGGTGATTGAAAAATATTGATGCTGTTTTTGTAGTTGAAACTATGTGGTTACATGCTTTATAGTAAACAAACCGTATAATTGAACTAAATTCAGATAATCTAGAAAAATAAAAATGAAAATTAAGAAAAGAATATATAAAAATCATGATTTTTTTTAATTGTTTACATCGTTGCGGATTTTTTCCCTCTCTTTATGGAAAACTTCCCGTTGAGTTTTTAGTTAATATCATTGAATAAATAATTTATGCATAACTAAATATTTTGTATGCATAAGTATCCTTCCGATTTTACTTTCTCCATTAATTTGGGAATAAAAAATGAGTAATAAATTTACAAGTTCCCTTATAAAAATATTCGAGATAAAAGTTGTTAAAGTTGTTTTAAAAAGGAAAGCATCATCTATTTCGTACTGTAGGCCTATTTATTTCGAGAACGAGTTGTGCTAATTTAGTACGAAAGGACACTTTTAAGTACAAATGAATGTCTGGTCATTCTCATAAAACTAAGAAAATTTATAAACAATCCTCTTCATTATTTGAAAATTTTAATTTATCCCAGAAACTGTCAAGTAGATGCAAAACTATTTAAAAATTAAAGTTAAAGTAACTAAATAAACTAAATAACTGAAGCAATTGAATGCGTTGTTGATTTCATAAAATAATTAACTAATTAATTAAAAAATAATATCTTACGTTTTCTTTTTCATCTGCGCGCTTTCTTTTACGTTGACGTTTACTAGCCTGAAAGAAAAACAAGTGTTAAGTGACAATTATACAAGATTTTTTTCAAAGAAAAAGTAATTTTAAATGTAAAATATTTTTTTTCCAAATATCTTCAAGGTATTATTGAAACTGATTTTTAAAAAATAAGATCAAAAGTATATATATTTATTTAAAAAAGTATTATAATTATTTTTTTGAAAGTATTTCAATTTTTATGTGTAAAATTTATTTTCAAGAAAGCAGTTTTAAATGAATTACACAAGGGAACTAATTCTTTGAACCATTTAAACAAATACTTCATCTTTACTGATTTTGGTGTGGGGTTTCCTAATTTGAAACTTGATTTGATTTTAAACCTATATTTTTAATGACATTTTCAGCCTACTTTTGTCGGCTTTGTACAAAATTGAAAACGTTACAATTAACATGGGGTCACATAAATGTTCAGCAAACTTCCGGGAGTGTTATCAGGATAAAAACTGAATAAAAGCCCATTCCCGAAAACGGTCACGGTATGCGGCGAAAGGAGCAACCCCTATTATTATCTGTTCATAAGCATACGAGGAAACAGTACATATTAGAGAAACCGCCCCTAGCCGCACATGATGACATTTCCAGACAATGTCATCATGTGCGAGTAATGTAATTTCATTTTCTAATTTTATGTGTTATGTAATTTTAATCCTGATCATGGGCCCTAAACCTGCTAGAAATTCATATAAACCCTTGTTACATATAACGCGTTAAAACTTGAACATTACGACAAAACATAGACTAAAATGTAGTTAAGAAAAAAAATGAACCGATTGCCGATTTAAAATAAGTTAGGTGAAGGAATACAAAATCTGTTTAATAAATCTCCCGCAACTGAAAAAACGAAACATTTGTTTCCGATTATAATTAAGAAAAAAGTTTGCTAGAGTATCTTAACAAAATTATTTATTATTTGATAGAAAGTCAGTATTAAATTATCAAAAACAAGAAAATCGAGTGTATATGTTGTGTAAGAATGATTTTTTTAAAAAATAAACTGTAGCTTAATGATAGGTATAGGTATTTACCATAGCATCAATAAAGTAAAATATAGATTTTGAATTTTCTATGCACACACATATATTCATATACACTTAAATATATACAATGGTGAAACACTGCTGCTTGAAATTATCTATATTTCACCTAAATCAGTGAAAAATGTATGTTTTTCAATATGAGGGGAAAATTTTTTTAATACTTGTTGAGCTAATAACAAGTACTAAAACTTTTTTATTAATCATTGATTTTTTAATATTTATCACGCTATAAATATATTTGCTAATCTACTAAACCAATTCATTGTCAGTAATGTTATCATTTTAAATTCAGTTCTATACAGTTATCTTTTGACAATTCTTACGAAACCAAAGCATAATTATAAAAAATTTTATAATCATGTCGCGCACTTACATTAAAAAAATATGAAATAATTTTTTTAACTTACCGATTTGGTCGACTGTTCAGCATTTGGTTGGCTGGTCAGCTCAAATACTTCCGGTATCTCAACTAATTTCTAAAAAAAAAAAAAAAAAAAAAAAAAAAACGTGAATACATATTATTAACATATTTATATATTTTTATATACATATTTATATTTTATCATCAGTATCAAAGCACTTTTTTAAAAAATATTTGTGACTCCAAAGCGTCTTTAGCGCTGTGACAGGTGTTTTTAAAGTATGTATTAAAGATCAAGGACTATCTTGCATGTGAAAGCAAAATGGATAAGTCTTTTCTATTATTATTTGAAATGCATGTCTTTATTGCTGAATTATACTGTCCAAACACAATCAAATTCACTTAAAATTTATGTACAGTGATGTTACCATTTTAAATTCAGTTCTATACAGATATCTTTTGACAATTCTTACAAAACTAAAACATAACTATAAAAAAATATATAATCATCTCATGCACTTACATTAAAAAATATTAAATAATTTTTTTAACTTACCGATTTGGTCGACTGTTCAGCATTTGGTTGGCTGGTCAGCTCAACTACTTCCGGTTTTTCAGCAAATTTCTAAAAAAAAAAGTTAATACATATTATTAACATATTTATATTTTTTTATATACCTATTTATATTTTATCATCAGTACGAAAACACTTTTTTTAAAAAATTCGTCACTCCAATGCGTCTTTAACGCTGTGACAGAGGCGTTCTTAAAGTATGTAATAAAGATCAAGGACTATCTTGCATGTAAAAAAAAATGGATAAGTTTTTTCTATTATTATTATTTGAAATGCATGTCTTAATTGCTGAATTGTACTTTCCAAAACATAATCAGATTCACTTAAAATTTATGCACAGTAATGTCATCATTTTAAATTCAGTTCTATACAGTTATCTTTTGACAATTCTTACGAAACCAAAGCATAACTATAAAAAATAATATAATCATCTCATGCACTTACATTAAAAAATATGAAATAATTTTTTTAACTTACCGATTTGGTCGACTGTTCAGCATTTGGTTGGCTGGTCAGCTCAACTACTTCCGGTTTTTCAGCAAATTTCTAAAAAAAAAAAGTTAATACATATTATTAACATATTTATATTTTTTTATATACCTATTTATATTTTATCATCAGTACGAAAACACTTTTTTTAAAAAATTCGTCACTCCAATGCGTCTTTAACGCTGTGACAGAGGCGTTCTTAAAGTATGTAATAAAGATCAAGGACTATCTTGCATGTAAAAAAAAATGGATAAGTTTTTTCTATTATTATTATTTGAAATGCATGTCTTAATTGCTGAATTGTACTTTCCAAAACATAATCAGATTCACTTAAAATTTATGCACAGTAATGTCATCATTTTAAATTCAGTTCTATACAGTTATCTTTTGACAATTCTTACAAAACCAAAGCATAACTATAAAAAATTATATAATCATCTCATGCACTTACATTAAAAAATATGAAATAATTTTTTTAACTTACCGATTTGGTCGACTGTTCAGCATTTGGTTGGCTGGTCAGCTCAACTACTTCCGGTTTTTCAGCAAATTTCTAAAAAAAAAAGTTAATACATATTATTAACATATTTATATTTTTTTATATACCTATTTATATTTTATCATCAGTACGAAAACACTTTTTTTTAAAAATTCGTGACTCCAATGCGTCTTTCACGCTGTGACAGAGGCGTTCTTAAAGTATGTAATAAAGATCAAGGACTATCTTGCATGTAAAAAAAAATGGATAAGTTTTTTCTGTTATTATTATTTGAAATGCATGTCTTAATTGCTGAATTGTACTTTCCAAAACATAATCAGATTCACTTAAAATTTATGCACAGTAATGTCATCATTTTAAATTCAGTTCTATACAGTTATCTTTTGACAATTCTTACAAAACCAAAGCATAACTATAAAAAATAATATAATCATCTCATGCACTTACATTAAAAAATATGAAATAATTTTTTTAACTTACCGATTTGGTCGACTGTTCAGCATTTGGTTGGCTGGTCAGCTCAACTACTTCCGGTTTTTCAGCAAATTTCTAAAAAAAAAAAAGTTAATACATATTATTAACATATTTATATTTTTTTATATACCTATTTATATTTTATCATCAGTACGAAAACACTTTTTTTTAAAAATTCGTGACTCCAGTGCGTCTTTAACGCTGTGACAGAGGCGTTCTTAAAGTATGTAATAAAGATCAAGTACTATCTTGCATGTAAAAAAAAATGGATAAGTTTTTTCTATTATTATTATTTGAAATGCATGTCTTAATTGCTGAATTGTACTTTCCAAAACATAATCAGATTCACTTAAAATTTATGCACAGTAATGTCATCATTTTAAATTCAGTTCTATACAGTTATCTTTTGACAATTCTTACAAAACCAAAGCATAACTATAAAAAATTATGTAATCATCTCATGCACTTACATTAAAAAATATGAAATAATTTTTTTAACTTACCGATTTGGTCGACTGTTCAGCATTTGGTTGGCTGGTCAGCTCAACTACTTCCGGTTTTTCAGCAAATTTCTAAAAAAAAAAAGTTAATACATATTATTAACATATTTATATTTTTTTATATACCTATTTATATTTTATCATCAGTAAGAAAACACTTTTTTTTAAAAATTCGTGACTCCAATGCGTCATTTACGCTGTGACAGAGGCGTTCTTAAAGTATGTAATAAAGATCAAGGACTATCTTGCATGTAAAAAAAAAAAAAATGGATAAGGTTTTTCTGTTATTATTATTTGAAATGATTGTCTTAATTGCTGAATTGTACTTTCCAAAACATAATCAGATTCACTTAAAATTTATGCACAGTAATGTCATCATTTTAAATTCAGTTCTATACAGTTATCTTTTGACAATTCTAACAAAACCAAAGCATAACTATAAAAAATAATATAATCATCTCATGCACTTACATTAAAAAATATGAAATAATTTTTTTAACTTACCGATTTGGTCGACTGTTCAGCATTTGCTTGGCTGGTCAGCTCAACTACTTCCGGTTTTTCAGCAAATTTCTAAAAAAAAAAGTTAATACATATTATTAACATATTTATATTTTTTTATATACCTATTTATATTTTATCATCAGTACGAAAACACTATTTTTTAAAAATTCGTGACTCCAATGCGTCTTTTACGCTGTGACAGAGGCGTTCTTAAAGTATGTAATAAAGATCAAGGACTATCTTGCATGTAAAAAAAAAAAATGGATAAGTTTTTTCTGTTATTATTATTTGAAATGCATGTCTTAATTGCTGAATTGTACTTTCCAAAACATAATCAGATTCACTTAAAATTTATGCACAGTAATGTCATCATTTTAAATTCAGTTCTATACAGTTATCTTTCGACAATTCTTACATAACCAAAGCATAACTATAAAAAAGAATATAATCATCTCATGCACTTACATTAAAAAATATGAAATAATTTTTTTAACTTACCGATTTGGTCGACTGTTCAGCATTTGGTTGGCTGGTCAGCTCAACTACTTCCGGTTTTTCAGCAAATTTCTAAAAAAAAAAAAGTTCATACATATTATTAACATATTTATATTTTTTTATATACCTATTTATATTTTATCATCAGTACGAAAACACTTTTTTTTAAAAATTCGTGACTCCAATGCGTCTTTTACGTTGTGACAGAGGCGTTCTTAAAGTATGTAATAAAGATCAAGGACTATCTTGCATGTAAAAAAAAAATGGATATGTTTTTTCTATTATTATTATTTGAAATGCATGTCTTAATTGCTGAATTTCACTTTCCAAAACATAATCAGATTCACTTAAAATTTATGCACAGTAATGTCATCATTTTAAATTCAGTTCTATACAGTTATCTTTTGACAATTCTTACAAAACCAAAGCATAACTATAAAAAATAATATAATCATCTCATGCACTTACATTAAAAAATATGAAATAATTTTTTTAACTTACCGATTTGGTCGACTGTTCAGCATTTGGTTGGCTGGTCAGCTCAACTACTTCCGGTTTTTCAGCAAATTTCTAAAAAAAATAGTTAATACATATTATTAACATATTTATATTTTTTTATATACCTATTTATATTTTACCATCAGTACGAAAACACCTTTTTTAAAAAATTCGTGACTCCAATGCGTCTTTAACGCTGTGACAGAGGCGTTCTTAAAGTATGTAATAAAGATCAAGGACTATCTTGCATGTAAAAAAAAATGGATAAGTTTTTTCTATTATTATTATTTGAAATGCATGTCTTAATTGCTGAATTGTACTTTCCAAAACATAATCAGATTCACTTAAAATTTATGCACAGTAATGTCATCATTTTAAATTCAGTTCTATACAGTTATCTTTTGACAATTCTTACAAAACCAAAGCATAACTATAAAAATAATATAATCATCTCATGCACTTACATTAAAAAATATGAAATAATTTTTTTAACTTACCAATTTGGTCGACTGTTCAGCATTTGGTTGGCTGGTCAGCTCAACTACTTCCGGTTTTTCAGCAAATTTCTAAAAAAAAAAAAAGTTAATACATATTATTAACATATTTATATTTTTTTATATACCTATTTATATTTTATCATCAGTACGAAAACACTTTTTTTAAAAAAATTCGTGACTCCAATGCGTCTTTAACGCTGTGACAGAGGCGTTCTTAATGTATGTAATAAAGATCAAGGACTATCTTGCATGTAAAAAAAAATGGATAAGTTTTTTCTATTATTATTATTTGAAATGCATGTATTAATTGCTGAATTGTACTTTCCAAAACATAATCAGATTCACTTAAAATTTATGCACAGTAATGTCACCATTTTAAATTCAGTTCTATACAGTTATCTTTTGACAATTCTTACAAAACCAAAGCATAACTATAAAAAATAATATAATCATCTCATGCACTTACATTAAAAAATATGAAATAATTTTTTTAACTTACCGATTTGGTCGACTGTTCAGCATTTGGTTGGCTGGTCAGCTCAACTACTTCCGGTTTTTCAGCAAATTTCTAAAAATAAAAATAAAAAGCGTTAATACATACTATTAACATATTTATATATTTTTATTTACATATTTATATTTTATCATCTGTATTAAAACACTTTTCTTTTAAAATTTGTGACTCAAATGCGTCTTTAACGCTGTGAGAGGTGTTCTTAATGTATGTAATAAAGATCAAAGACTATCTTGCATGCTAAAAAAATGGATAAGTCATTTGTATTATTATTATTTGAAAGCATGTCTTAATTGCTGAATTGTACTTTCTAAACATAATCACATTTACTTAAAATTTGATCAGATAAAGAATAAACGCTAAATTCTTTAAATAGTAATTGTTCTGAAACAGCTTTTAGTTCATTATTTAAAATTAAACATTCCGAGCAAGATATCTTAAGCACAAAGGAACTTTAAAAAATGCTTAAAAAGAGAGAGAAATGAAGCTCACCTTCTCATTGCTGGTTACCTCGATTTCCATACCAACATCCATAAAATTAAAAAGCACTTCGTCCAAAGGAAAATCAACCTATCAAAGAGTTGAATAAAATGTATTCTTGTTTAATAAATAGACATCTTGTTGAACCTAAGTTTTAGTCTCTAAAGGTGCATTTTGTTTTAGTTTTTTAGACTTATATTAAACTTATCAAGTTTTCAATATGAGGTACAGTTTTTTTTTAATGCTTGCTGACCAATTCATTGTCAGTAATGTCATCATGTTAAAATTAGTTTAAAAACTAATCTCTTGACAATTCTTGTAAAACCAAACTATAAAAAGTATAGAAAAATCTCATGCTTTTTTACGTTATTAAATCTGAGGGATTTTTTTTTCTTCTAAATATCACAGCTTTTAAAAATCTTTGATTAAATATGTGTTCGGAATAATTGAAAAAATCATTAGAAATACGTTTGAACCTTCTCACTTGGGGCTCATTTCAATTAAATAAATAAGAGAAAATTATGTCAATAATATATTTTAAACTTACCGACTTGGTGGGCATCTCAGTATCCGTTAACTTCTTTAAAAGAGTTCCTTGTTCCGTTACAACTTTCTAAATAAAGAAAAAATATTTATCAGATGATAATCAGCACTTTCAAAATGAAAAAATAATTAAAAAAATGTTCATACAAAAATTAAAATATCTCGCTCAATTCAAGAAATATTGAAATATTTAGAGTTGAATAAAAGATTCAAATTAATTCAATTCAATATTATTTCAAAAATATATTAATATTGAATTACTTAGAGTTAAATAAAGGATTTAAAATGCTTTATGATTTTGCTCTATTTAGAAACTTTGAATATTAAAACTAAATCATAACTATCCATTCGAAAAGTTTTGAAATGTTTAGAACATAATAGAAGATTTAAATCGCGTTAAAATATTATTTATGTTTCTATTAGAATTTTTACAAGCTAATTCCAGAGAAAGACAGTAAGTATAACAATATTTTATTTTATAACCGTCTTTAAACAGCCGATCCACTTTTTAGGTTTACGACTACTAATGTTCAACTCCGAAGACTACGAGAAGCTTCCACAGTTAGCCTGACGGCAAAGAAATTCTAACCCATGATCCGTCTACCACTGAGGCTATTTCATGTCAATACTGTGGTCGGTGCAAGCTGGATGCGGAATTTGTGTTGACAGCCATCGATGGGATTCGAACCCGTGTCACCTCATTTGAAGGCGAACGCTCTGCCCCTAAGTAATAGTGGCAAGTATGACAATATTGCCAAAAATAGGGAAAAGTAAAATAATATAATTTTATTCATTTTTAAATGAAAAGTAGAAAAATAACTAAATTTTGCTAAATAGCAGCATTGTTTTTAAAATTTATTGACTAAAGATACCTCTCGATCATTTCGTATTCTGCACAGCTCTGAATAAAGCGGGTCTTTCAAAACTTCCTATAAAAAGATAAACATTTATATAAATATAGATCAATAAATAGAAAATAAATAAAATAACAATTTAAAAAAAAAGTTTTTTTTTTCTTTTTTAAGAAAATTAAAAAATAATTGTATTTGTGCCAGATAAAATTTTAAAACAGTAGGAAGATTCAGTTTCCTAACTTTCAAAAATAAAAAAGTTTCTGATTGATAGTTCATTCAATTGATCGGAAACATGATATTAAAAGAAGTTTTTTTTTTATAATGTATGTATTTTATTTAGTGATAATCATGCCGATATGTTTTCCCTGTAAGAAATTCAGGATCAAATTACGGTAAAATGTATTGGATTAAAGGTGCTTTTTAACGTAACATTCATTTTCGCGAAAACAGGTTATGGAAGAAAATCTGATAACCCGTAATTACTAACAGCCATAATCATCGTAAAATAGCTGAATAACTGTAATAAAATAAAAATTACAGTAAAATTTACGATATAAATGGATCTTGTGATAGAAAAATTTTACGGATGATGTATCCAAAAAGCTGAAACTATAGCCATAGTTTCATCTCAAATATCTTACAGTGTTGTTGCAGTGGCCCCGGAAGACTAAAACTTTCATTGTCACTGGACAAGTAAAGATTTGAGAAATCTAGCTAGTTGTGAAATGTTCGAAACTTTGAGTTCTTGATTTCACTTTCCAAATAGGAATATATACAATAATAACAAAACTTTCAAACAAGACAATATATTTTAAATATTAAAATTTCGTGAAAAAAGTTTTTTGAAACAATACTTACATAATACTTGTCTGATTTCCTCATTTTCTTTTGAATTTCTGTTAGAATCTGTAAAATATGCGTTAATATTCGTATTAATAATTAATTAGGAAATAAAATAAAGTGAATAGTCAGTCTTTCAGAATATAAAATAAATAATACTTACGTAATTTTCTGTACTGTTATAAAGATCCACTTCCATGCGATTAATTTCCTAAATAAGCACATAAAAATAAAAAATAAAGTAAATTACTCAATGTTATTGTTAATTCAAGATAATAAATATATATCATTTAACGGATAAAATTTTAAGTAAATGAATTTAGTTTGTGAAACTCATACTGTTTAACATACTATATTGAAAAAAATTTTTTTATAGCCTATTGAAAATCGAAATATATTCTTAACAGTCCTCTTTACCGTCGATCGAACTCAACTGTCAAAGAGGTAGAGACGGAGAGGAAAAATTCTAAACAAAAATTTAGTAAAACAATTGTTGAAAAATTGTTAAATAATAAACACTTATATATTTTTAAATTTTTTATAAATATCTTTGCTTTGAACAATTTAAGTTAAAAGAATTTTTCAGCTGCAACAAACCGCTTTTAATCTGTTTAAACTGTGAAAAAAATTAATTTTCTAAAAATCTAAAAACCGACAATTGTATAGTTTTAAGCTACAGACTAAACATCACAAATTTTATATTTTTATTGTTTTAAAGTTTTGTGGAAAGTTCTATAAAAGTTTTGAAAATTATAAAGCGCTATTTCTTCCAATCTTCTAATATATATATTTCAAATATATATATATATATATATTTCAAAACACCAGAAGTTTCATCCAACCTATGGTTAATGTTTTCAATATAGTTATAGTAATATAGTAAATAACAAGTATCTCCAGCTCTTGACTTGCTTGACTTCCGGTTAGAAAGTTAGCAGCTGCTTACTACAGCTTATTCTGTGAGACTATAATTTCAAATAGATAATTTTGTTTTCAATAAAAAGAAATGAATTATATGATTTCTGAACACAAATCAACTTTTTTTCATAAGTTATTAAAAATATTAAGTAATTCTGGAGAGCTAAATATGAAAATTTTTATTAGTTATTTACGGATATACTATTAAAAAATATGCCATGGTTGCTAGATTTGGAATGAACTCGCTTTTTTTACGGCAGTCCTGATTTGATCTTTTTTAACTACCTGTTCGCTTTTTTTTAACTGCCTGTTTCTTAACTGCCTGTGTTTTATTACTGCCTGTTCGCGTTGCAAGCCGGGTACTATCTTACATTTGTGTTAGCATATCGTTCCAGATGCGAGACTAAGCTCATTTTGCAAATTATCATTTATGTTGAAATTTTTAAAGTTGGTATAGTGGTGACAAGGTAATAAGTGCTTTAAAACGATTCTTTTTTTCAAATGATAATTCTTCAAATGTTAAGGTACACAGCAAGAGGCAATTCAAGTTTAAGACTTAGTACTCTCTGTAAACACAAATTATAAATTATGTAACAAGTACTATGTATGCAAGAAATACTACGCAAGAAGGTCTCAAAGCACAATGATTATGTTGTGAGCCAAATGCTCTGAAAATACACCAGGAAATTTACCCGAAAGTATAGGCAGTAAAGAGCCTGCAGCTCTCCCTAGTGTAGAAAGCACCATCCATCCCCACCTCCTTTACTGGATTAATCACTTATTAACAACAACCACCACAACATAATTACATATTTATATTTCAAAAAGTTGATACTTACATAAGCTTCTTGAATCTTCGAAACGTTCCGAGATGAATCATTAAACACTTCGGATTTCTGAAAAAAGGCAACTAATTAGAAATCTTTAAAGGGTTAGTTTATGAAAAAAAAAGTCTTTTCTCAAATTAATCGATAAAAAATGTAGTTTATATAAACTAAGGAGTAGTTAAGGAGAAGAGTCATTTTTGAAAGAAAAGTTAATACTCCACGTAAGCAAACTTGTTTCGTATCTCTTAGTTAATTTGTATAAAAAGTGCGAAAGATTTAATTAATTGAATAAGATCATATTTACGTAATCTAAGAAATGTTAAAAGATACGAAAGTGCTAAAGATATACGCTGTAAGAATTTTCTTTCTGAAAATACGGTAAAATAACCGGTAGCAGTCTGTTCATCTGAATACCCATATTGTTTATAGGTAGGAACATTTTTTACCTTAGCTATTTTGAAACCGTTTGCAACTGGTACGGTTAAAAAAACATGAGTACAGAATCATATGGTTTTGTGACCATTTACTACTGGCATAGTTTCCGAACCAAAAAATGAAAACAAAGCGGATACTGTAGGTGCTGCGCTATTAAAATAAAATGAGGAAAGAGTAGGAATAATAAAAATAAATCTAATAGTGCTTTATAGAATAATAAAAATAATAATTAATAGAATCAGATTAATAATAATTGGTAATAATAATAATAATTAGTAATAATAATAATTTATAATAATGAATAACTAAGCACTTTAAAATGCTATGATCTAAAATTTTACGAGTAAAATGCTTACACAATCAATTTCAGGAGATGAATCATTCGATGTAGATGTTGAACTCGACTAATGAAATAAATAGAAAGAAAATATCTCTCGTTAAAAACATTATCACAAAATGAACTGAAATGTTATTCATATAAAATAATATAATTTGACTTCGCAAATATATTTTTCAAGAAAAAATATAAAATTAAATTATTTTTCATTTATTTTAAATCGTATTTAATTCCATGAAAGAATTATACTCGCAAATTTGTTTACTGGTGATGTATCTTCCAAATAATAAAGACACTCATTTTTACTCATATTGATTCACTCATTTATACTCATATAAATTCACTTTAAAAGAATTCAAAATTAGAAAAATTTAAAAATAATAAAAAGGAAATAATTTTAAAAAATGAAATAACATTTTTAAGATTTTTCTCTAGAAAAAGGTTAGAATTAATAAACAATTTTTTAAACTTTATATTCCCCAAGAAATATATTGAAAATTACAAAAGATCTTCATCTTCTCTTTATTTCTGGACATTGAATAAGGTTTTAACAAATTAAAACCAGTTTGATTGCCTGATGAAATTTGTTGATAATTTCTGAGATTCGTGTTTCCCATTCCAATCAATATTCATCGACAAACAAACATGACTTGATGTTCCAAATATTGCATTCTACTATATCGATTCGTTGGATTCTTAAAACATGGAATAAATTTCGACTCCCTTGTCATCAATGATTCCAAATATATAATATAAAGACAATAAAAAAACTCATCTCAGATATAAAAACAATTAAAAGGAAGAAGTTCCATTAATTTAATTTAAGCAAATTTTCATTATTTATGTAAAATCACATAAAATGTTTCTTGAAGGATAGCACTTGCAATGAGAAACTTTTTAATGTGTTTAGAAGGGGAAAAAAAAGATAAGTTGAAAGCAACTTACCTGTTGAGAACTGGAAATTTGTAGTTTGATTGCAAAAGTTGTTCCATCATAAGTAACTTCCTATAAAAAAGAGTATCAATATTTATTAATGTTGTAAAATATATGACTCTCTGAATCACAGACTTATAATCTATATCAGTGTTTACCTCTCATAAAAACTCTGTCACGATATTCAAGTCTTAGATAGCTTTGAAATTCATGCAACAATATTTTTAAAGATGGAAAACGATAACTAATATTTGTTTACAAGAACTGAATATCGTTTTAATTTATGAAAAAACAAAACAAAAGAAAACAACAATGTAATGATCAGCTCTTCATATATATTTTACATACATGACTTTCATCTCTTTTAGTCTTTCACTTCTTTTTAAAATTTACATTTAATTTTAAATTTGATCTCTTGACGTTTTGATTCTTAACACTAATTGTTTTTAACTTTCATTGCTGCATTCTCTTTCGTTTGCCCGACGCCGAGGATTCATAACCCGCGAAGCGTCGAACACTGAATATATTAAGCGTCCCTGAATAATTTTCCCTGAAATAGTTTATTTAATATAGAATATAATAGAAATTTAAAACACTAAATATTTTTAATATGTTACTAAAATTAAGCTCGCCTTTTAAACGAATTTTTGTTTGCGAAAAAGTCACTACAATGATCCTATCGCGCATGCAAATATTTTTTGTTAGTAAACAAACAAAAATAATGAATAAAAAAAACTTTAACAACGAAAGAGTAAATGAAAAATTTGACATATATTATTGAAAATATAATATTGCATAAAATTGACAAAATAGGAATTGTTTGAAAAAATTAGAGCGAATATATTTCTAAAATTGCGCTAGCTTTTTAAACGAAATGTTTTTGGGATAAATCCATGATATTGGTCCTATTGCGCATGCAAATATTTGAGTTTAGTAAACGAATTAAAATAGTGAATAAATAAAATTTATGCATGTAAAAAGAAAATTGAAAATTTGATAATCGGATTTTATTTGAAGCTGACTGTAATTATTGTTTAAATGGATGAAAAGCGATCTCAATGATGTTAAAAAATTCTCTAAAATTCCAGAATAACGATAACTATATTTTACTTTCCTGTTTTGGAAAATGTCCTATATATGAGTTAAAATATAGTGCTGATTAGAATAAATATGTAATGCAAATTTCCTGGAGAAAAAGTAATGTAAATCTATAGCAGTAAAATATATAGATAATTGTAGTACATTTAATTGTAGTTTAAGGCTATTAAATTAAAATAATTTAATAACTTTAAACTACAATTAAATGTACCAAAATTATCTACATATTGTTCACATTAAAAGGACTTCAATAAATAAAACGATTATAACTCTTAACTAAAAGTAGTAAAAGAAATTTTATATATTCTCGATACTACTTAAAACATATAATTTTAATATTTATTTAATCATAAACTAAAATTAAATGCAATTTTTTCTTTTATTGTTCTTATTAATTAGAGTGGAAAGAAATTTGTTGTTGCGCTTATGAAACTTTTAAATTCATAACTAAAAGTAATAGAATATGACCTATCCATTTTAGATACAAGTGGAAATTAAATATCTAAATAACCATAAAGTAAATTTCAATGCAATATTTTCGATTTTTTGTTCATATTAAATGGACTGGAATAAATAATTTTTGTCGTGATTATTGAATATTTTTAATTTATAACTAAAAATAATAGAATATGATTTATTCATTCTAGATATTATATATAATTTAAAAAATTATTAGCTATTAATTAAAGTTAAATGCAATTTTTTTGATTTATCGTTGATATTAAATGGACAGAAATAAAAAAAAAATTGTTGTGTGTATTAAATTTCCCCGCTTGTAATTAAAAATAGTAATCGAATTATTTTCTGAAAATATTAAAACATTTGAGAATTTTCGAATGAGTTAAAAAAATAAATTTCTGAATTTTTTGAAGAAAAAAAATGCCAATAATTTCTCAATATTTAAAAAGGCAATGATTTAAGATGAAGAGATAAAATAAGATAACATAGATTTTTGTCTATAAACGAAGTTTACTTTCACTTTTCTGCTGTAATTAACTTGTTTAAATGCACAAGTAAAAAATAAACTAATTATTATGTCTATTTTTAAAAACAACTTTCACGCAAAAGTCCTGATTTTAGAGAAATCTTTAACGAATAGATTTCTTAATAAATTAAAACTAAAATTTTTTAGAATGTTTAATAAAAAATGATTTAAAATGTCTTTTGTATTTAAGGCTTTCCTTACTATTTATCAGTAATACTTACTGGAACTACTATAAACTAATTAATAAAAACCTATGTTTCCTAGAAATATGAACAAGAAATCATGACAATTCTGATTCTATTAAAAAAAAAGAAAAAGAAAAAAAAGAGGAACAAGAAAGAAAAAGAAATGGCGAAATAGCTAGCGTTAATAATTTTTTCATAATTACTTTTTCAACGTAAAAGCATTTTATTTTAGAAGAAATAGTGTTTTAAATACATAATTAGCACAACAAAATTATTTTTTGCTAATAAAGTAAAATAAAAACATGTTATGTACCTGTTGATGCCTAGGAGCCATCTCACAATTAACGCGTGTTTTAATTATGAAAAAAATGGTTAGGAAAAAAACTAATGTAAATGAGAAGTCTAATAACGAACACGACAAAATATATCCTCTGGTGGGACTGACTACTGAACAAATACCCCTTTTCACCCACCTCTCCCCCAAACTGCCCCCTCTGGTGGCTAACTTGTCAGCATTTCGAAATAAAAAGAATATTCAGCATTTTGAAATTTAAAATATATCATCAAACATCTGGCAATTTTTCACAAACCAAACCATATTTCAACAATACCGGTTTTTTAATTCCCTCTTTCAGCTTTTGAACCTTTTTAGCAGCTTTTGATTCGATTTAACGAAAATGACGTTTTCATCAATTGTTTTAGGCAAAAAAAATAATAATAATAATAATAATAATAAAAAATAAATGAATAAAAAAAAATTAAAAACAGTTAAAAAAAATGTTTTTTTCAGTTTAGTATAAATTATTTTATTAAGAAAATATGTTAATTTTTTTAATGGCAATTTTGAAGGATTAACACTAAGCACGGAAATGAGCCAAAAATTTTCAATTATCATTGTTACTTATAATATTAATATATTTTTAAATTTCTTTTTCAAACGAAGTGTAACTACTTTAAAAAGATTTCTTCCCTTCATTGATAAGAAATTTTTGAGACCCAAGAGTTGCGATTTAGCTGATATAGGTTGGATTAGTCATTTAAATTCGAGTTTAAAAAAGCAATCTCTTATATTTATCAAATGTAATACTGTCTAATTCTTTTAGTTTAACTAAAATAGCTGCACGCTTCCTGCCAGCTTCTAACTTTCTTTAACGAAATAGTTTATAATTGTTAATTTCGAAAGAAAATAGAGCGAGAAAAAATACGGCCAAAACTTATGCTCTATGGAAACCCTCTCGGGAAAATTCATATGAAATTTCTTAGTAATTTTTAACGAAGTACTTTAGTAGTGATTTTGGTAAAATTAACAGTGAAATGTTCTTTCATAATATATGATAAAATTTAGTAAATGTGAAAACACTTAGTAATTTTATTATGATACACTACAGCATGGCATAAAACTATTTATTCGGTTAAATTTACTTTTCTGTTTTGCATTTTCTACTAAATGCGTGGTAATCAGAACTTTTATTTATAAAACCAAAATTTCCAGCAAACCATTACTATGTAAATGGAGAAATACCCAAATTAATGGTTTAAATACATTTGTTGATTTTCATCATCAAAATTATTATTTTCATTTATTCATATATATGTCCACTACAAAACCGTGCGGTAATTTTTATTGATTTTTTTCCACATAATATTAAGTTTCAGAATTTAAAAGGATCATTTTAATGCTTAAAGAGCATAAAAAATAATTAGGATTAAAATTTGTTTTTAAAAAAATTTTTAGAATTGACTAGGTTATTAAAACTTTGCAAAAGTGAATTGTAATCGGGATGAATAATTGGAATTACTAGTAAAGACTAAGTATTGCGTTTCTGTAACAGTTGTTTACTTATGTTATGAGCTTTAAAATAGTAATTAACTATTCTTTTTCTCCTTAGTTTTAGATCTGCACAGATTTAGACTGCAACTACCTCTCTTGAGATTAAAAAAATACGTATTTAAGTCATGCTATTGTTTCCGTAACAAGCAGGCTGAAACAACAATAAAAAAAACAAAAAATGTAAAAAAAATATTATATGTGAAATATTTTGAATATTATATGTCCTTTGAAATTAAAAATATAGGCATTTAGAATTCATGATATTACCATATATACCCAGTTGTAACAATAAACGGATTTTTTTTCTATATTACGTGTAAACAATTTAATGCAGAAAAAAATTATTCCTCATCAATAAGAAAAAATGACGCGCGATTCACTGAAACTATTAAAAAGATGTTACAGAAGATTTAATATAACAATGGGCCTCAGATTTACATTTTTCCGCTATCGCACATAAATTGCGTCTTGCAGTGGTGCTTACTCTAATATCACTTTGTGAAAATTTCCTAACTAGAAAAAAAAGTGTAATAAAAACTAACGCACATATTGACAATCTATGAAGTTGGTATATTCTGTGAAATTAATCTAATTATTTGAGCTCTTAAATAATATTTAATGTAAGGTTAGGAATCGCACAAGATCTACATGTACTACTCGCATTTAAACATACCACCTCGGTTTCAGAGTTAAAGTTAGCAATAGGAATGAACAATTAAGAAAACTGCAACTGTTAAATTCATTAATCATTGCTTCAAAATGGCAAATTTGTTATCAGATGTTGCAATAAACTTTGTAAAGTAAATGATACTTTCAGTTGTTCTGTATTCACAGCACGTATCATTCAAGATTAAAGCAATAATATAAGTGTCAAATCCACTTTCACCACAGGTGCGCATCTCACAAATTTGCAGAACTAATTGCACTCAAAAAGTTAAACTCATTCATCATAACCACCCACCACAGTGGCGGTGCTTCCAGTTGTTGCATTCCTTATCAGTTATAAGGATGGGTATTTCGGAAGTAAATTATGAATATCAATCCGCATTGTGTGATATTTATTCTTCAGTACCTAGTAGAATGTGTACACTTTCATTGTTCCTTATCAAAAGAGTTTTCTGAATTCTAAGAATCATTACAAGAGAACACGTGTGTGCGAAACCCATTTAAAAAGGAAGGAACGTACATTTCCCGCCTTTCAAACGTTTTTACACTTATTATAATTTAGTCGAATAAATTTTTTAAAATGTGTTCAAAAATATTAAATAAAGAAGAAGCAAATAATTTATATTAGGTCTATCGAAGAATTTAAAGCAACCGTAGCGAAAATTTGCAAGCCTTTATTCATTTTGTTACTAAGACCCTAAAAAACATGGAGCTCTACATGTTTTTTTTTTTTTTCTTTTTTTTTTTTCTTCTGAAAAATGGTTAAAACAATTTTCCAAGAAAATAAAATTTAAAATTAAGCAATTTGTATTTTTTTTAAAAATTCGTAGGGAATAATTAGTATAAGATATTAAATATTGCGCAGTTAAAATTTTGTCCGCGTAATAAGCCGTAATCATTCGAATTTGCTACAACTATAATAAATTGCCAATTTAAACCACATTTTCGTGTAAATTTAATCATCTTATTTAATCATTCGATTCAATGGTTCAATTAGAACAAAAATATAGTTTAATCTATTATCTCATCTTAATATTTTAGCGGACAAAAATTGAAATCTAACAAATTACGACTAACAAAAGCTTAACAGAAAAATCTGAATTCCTTTAATTATCAAAGGAAACAGACAAGAATTGAATTAGATGGAATATGCACAAGTCTAATTAGGTCATCAAACTACTTTTGACGTTTTAATTTTGATGATGCTTTATTCATTAGTGATTATAATAATTTCGCTAGTGTTTTTGCTTCTTCCTCGCTTGAATACAAATTTTTTATTTCTATTGTATGCATTTTTTACTATATTTTTTGACGAGATTTCGATATATAAGTTAAGAATGCTACCGAATACACCGTATTTTTTCATTAATAGTTCCCAAATCGAGCCGTATTTTCAAATTTCTGTTGGCAACAACTATTAATTATTTTTCGCTTTTTACGAAGTATAGATGTTACAAATAATTATTTCTAAATTTATCTGAAGCCACGAATTTATTCGGTGTATAGGATTTTTAAAATGTGTTTTCATAAAAGTAAATAATTTAAAATCACCTGTTACTAAGTTTTAAAAAAAAAGTTATGCAGTGAATTATGAAATTAATGGTAAAGTGGTAGTCGTCCCCACCGATTTGTATATCGGATAATCGAATAACCGGCTTATATGAATAAAATTAAATGGAACCAAATCATTTTTTATGGAACTAATGCTAAACTTCCCCGTTTAAACAAACATTTGTTATTTGTCCCCGCCTAATTTCATAAAGTAGAGGTACTGCAGTGAAAAATTTTCGTTTATTTTTGAGAAAAGTTTTACCAGCTACAACGGAATTTCCGTTTTTCAGTTAAGACAATGATACAATAGGCGGTTACTTCAATAGGGACTTCCTGTTCATTAGTTGGTCTAGACTCAAAAATTAATCAAACCTTGCTGCCAGCTTTACATTAAACTAAACAAAAGGGGATTTTGACTTAATTCACTCACACATTATTTAGAATGTAAAAAAGGTACAGAGTGATTTGTTTTGTAGTCAAGACTTGTTTGGCGCTGTTACATTTGATAAGAAAGAGTTTATAAAACCTAACACAATAGTGTACAGTGTGTCTTTCTCTTAAATAGAATTATCTTTGCTTAATACAGTGAATTACTCTGAGTTGGTTGCAAATTGAGCGCGAAAAAGATAGATTTGAACTGATCGGAGAAAAAATCAATATTGAAAGTAATAAATTTAAAAAAATTCCAATCTAAAACAGCTCATTAATTTGGTATTTCTCAAATTAAGGATAAGAAAAGAAAAAGAAAGAAAGAAATAAGTAAAAATTAATAAAATCTGAATGTATTTGAAAGGAATACGCAAGTCATGAAAGTTTAAGTAAAAACTGAAATGGAAAATCTGATTTTGATAAATTGATCAACTAAACGGGTATAAAAACAGTTTTGAATTATAGATTTTTCGGAAGGGATCAAATAATATTTTGACCTACATTATATTTTTAACTAACATTGATTTATTTTTATGTAGCTTTAAAAGTCATTTATATTTTATGATACAGACAGTTTTAATTATAATTGTTTATCTATCATAAAACTGAGTTAATTTAATCTAAATGCTATGCTAAGCATTAAATACAATTAAAAAGTAAAATTTCGCAAATATTTTGAATATAAGATTAAATATTACTGTCTCAGAGAAATAATTATAAAGATAACGAAGCATAATTTTATAAAAACACCAACAGTTTCTTGTTGAGTTATGATTAATCAGTTCAGTTTCCTTACCATCCAATGTTACAGTAAATTTTATAACCGAGTGGAAAAATACAACTTCAATAAGCAGTTTTACATAAATGTTTAAATAGCAATTTATTTAATTACAATTTCATCGTATTCAATCAAACCAGTCAAGTGACCATAAAAGGTATTTAAAAAAATAAAAGTAGGTTTTGAAAATGCACGAGGAAATGAATTCGTCAACAAATCCATTTCCCCAAATTTAAATTCCTGTTATTTTATTTTATTTATTTATTTTTACATATTTTTGACATTTTTTAATTACATTAATTTTTCGAAATAGTTGAATATAGTTAGAAGAAGGGGTGAATAAACGAATTTAGTTCATTCACATTTAGATTTTTTAAAGAATTTTAAGAAATTTATTGATTAATTTTTCATTTATTTCAATGTAGTAAGACCTTTTTTTTATTTGGCTAGTTTACTTCCTAGTGAAAGTCATCAAAATGAAAGAAATATTTAGGAAGAAAAAAAAATCGAATACTTTTGGATGTAAGAATTATTTTATGTTAAAATAAGTTGAAATAAAAATTATTTTGCGTTGAATAATGTCCGCAGAGATTATGATATGAACTGAACACTCCCCTCCCCCCCCCCCCCAAATATCCTCATTCACAAATTTTTTCTGAGAACTGATTGCAACTTTAAAACCACACCTTGCTTCTTTTGTCCACTTTGTGCGTGAACACCTGCTAGTTTCGTTATCAGTTCTTGTTCAAATTCGGAGATATCCTTGCAAGTCTTTAAACCAATTTGTTGTTTTACAGAGTTAAATATTTTTAAAGTATTATTATTATTATCATCAATTAAATGAAACGGGGTTTATTCACTAATTATATTAATAGGTTCTAAAGCATGAAATGATGTGAATGTTTTGTTCTCCTGTAGTTACTTTCTACTAAAAATGGCTGAATATATTCAAAAAAATAAATAAATAAACGCGAAAAGGTACTTTAGTATTTTATAAATTTATTTCATTCAATAAGCCATTCAAGACTATTCATAAAGTCATAACATTAAGTTAGATCATTCATAATATGAAGTAAACCTTTCATAAAGTTTCACGTGAAAGATAATAAAATGTAATTTTATTAGATTTCACAAGGTATTGCTCATAATATTTATTTGGTATATTTTTTTACAGTTTTTTTAAAGAGAAAAATTTTATAGAGATGTATGGGACTCAAAAATAACCACCCTGATTGAACAAAGAGAATTAGATTTTTTTTTTGAAATGGTATGCTTCTTTAGATTCATAAGAAGGCAATTTAGGGCAATAGAAAACTTTACATTGATAGCAGAAAACAGTTTCCTCTTAAAAATGAGAAAGTGGTTTCGGAAGTAGATTTTGAAAATGCACGAGGAAATAAATTCGTCAACAAATCCATTTCTCCAAATTTTAGTTTTATTTCTTTATTTATTTATACATATATTTGACATTTTTCAATTACATTTATTTTTTTAAGTAGTTGAATTTAGTTAGAGGAAATTACGAATAAAAACAGTCATTTAATTCAAATTTAGATTTTAAAATTTTTTTTACGTTTTTCTAAGTAGAATTTTATTAAGTAAAATTTTATTAAGTTTTTCAATGTAGCATGACCTTTTTTAATTTTTTATTTTATTTGGCTAGCTTACTTCCTAGTAAAATTCATCAAAATGGAAAAATTATTTAGGGAAAAAAATCGAATGCTTTTGATTTAAGAATTATTTTATGTTAAAATAAGTTGAAATATAAATTATTTTACTTTGAATAATGTCCGTGGAGATTATGATATGAACTGAACACTCCCCCCCCCAAATATCCTCATTCCCAAATTTCTTCTGAGAACTGGTTGCAACTTTAAAAGCACACCTTAATTCTTTTGTTCTTTTTGTGGGCGAATATCGACTAGTTTCGTTATCAGTTCTTGTTGAAATTCGGAGATTGCCTCGCAAGTTATAAAATCAATTTGTTGTTTTACAGAGTTAAATATTTTATCATAAATAGATATTTTTAAAGTATTATTATTATACTCATCTATAAAATGAAATGGGGTGTATTCCTTAATTCTATTGCCAGGTTTTCATTAAAGGTTCTCTTTCGCATTAAAAATTTACGATAGGCCAGTCGTCAAATTTAGTTAATTTATTTCCTCACCTGTACTAAGTATTCATATTCATTAAAACAAAGTGGAATTAAATTGCGGAGAGGGGATCTATTTGCTGTTTTTAACACCCATTTCGTTTATTATCTCAATGATTAATAGTAAAACAATTAAAAGAAACTGTTTTTTTCTTTACCATCAGTTTAAACGATTATTACAGTCATTCTTTTGCATCGAATTGCCAACATATTGATTAAGGATTACACCAAGATTTTGAGATATCGTTAAATTACGAATAGTACGTAAGTTTACAGGTAAGAAGGAGGTTTGCAATTTGCTTAGGTAAGACATTAAATTTTCTTTAACTTAAAGAATTTCTTATCAAGTGCAAAATTAGTTTCATATATACAATTGCAGTTTTACATAAAAATTATTATTTTTTGTATTCTTTTCATGTGTGCAATTTGATTATTTTTGTTGATATGAGTAGAAAAAGTCCAGAACTTTTAAGAAATCTTATTACGCTTGATTTGAACGACCTTGAAGTTTAATGAATTATTAAAATTTATCAAAGTTTATAAATTGAGCAATTTTTATTCTTGCGTAAAAGTTATCCAATAGACAATTTAAAGGTATAAAAATAGATTATTATTATTATATCATTTGTGACAAAACTCGATTAAATAATAGAAATTTAAAAATGGGTGAGCTTTAAAACAATGATCATAACATTTCCCTCTTCGAACATCAGTGTTCTAATCGTGGCACCCCCTTTTTTTTTAAAGAGAATTTAGATGTAGAGGGGGAAGAAACATGGTATTCCGCGATAAGTATTCTAGAGCTAGTTGGTGGTGCTTGTGTCGTCACTAAGTCGGAATATTTTTCATGACAGCATTACTACATACGGCTACAGGTGGCTTGAGCTATGGCTTTATATTGTCATTCAAGTCATCGTATTTTCTTATTATCTCTTTTTCGAAGATATATATTATATTATATAAGATATATATATATTTAATATAATATAATATTAGAGAATCTTAAATCTCATGATAAAGAGAAGATATAAGAGAGATATTTCTCGCATTTTATTAGGTTATTTGCGCAATAACGTCATTCGTATATGTGTAAATTTGTGTAGAATTCAAAGTACATTAGAAGTACGAAGAAATATTTTTCAGCTTTATTTTGTTAACTTTTGAGCACATATTTTTTCATCATTTGCTTCGATTATCCTTTCAGTATTTATAATGATCACATTTTTATATTTTCAGCAGTTATGTACTTATTATTAGCAGTTATGTGCTTCCCAATTAGTAGTAAACACAATATTATATAGTTTTCGATTATAGGGATATCAGTAGTTAGTGCTAAATATTAACTTTGTGTAAATAACGTAGCATGAATATGGGTACATATTTTTAACATTATTCTGTAACATAGAAATATTAATTAAAATTCTGTAACATAGAAATATTAATTAAAATTCTGTTTTGATGAGTTTTTTTTAAACTTTTCTTTTTCTGAATAAGTTGTTATAGATTGTCTTTTGTAACATATTTGTGAGGTAAAAAAATGTGATTTAAAAATTTCTTAAAAGAAAAAATACTTTTATTTTAATGAACAGAAAATTAAAATATTGCTGTTAAGGTTACAAATTTTTAAATTTTTACATGACAACCCAAAGGTATTAAAATAGATCATTATTAAATCATAATTAACAAAACATGATTAAATAATGCAAAAATTAAAATGTGCTATCTTTAAGACGGGAAAAGGGAAAGAGGGCGCTATTATCATTTCCGCCCTTAGAACATCAGAGTTCTAAGCGTGCAATCCCTTTTTAAAGAGAACTTAGGGGTGTGTGTGGAGGGGGGGGGGGAGAAATGTGATATTACTCTTCAAGTATTTTGTACTGGTGTTTGTTGTGTCCGTGCAGAATATTTTGAGCTGTGTCTTTGCTGAATATGGCTTGTCACGTAAGTTATTGAATTTTCATATATTTTTTTTTCCGCGTCTCTTTAAATATATATTTCCTGTTATTTTATTCAGTTGTTTAACGTTTTTTAATCGCACGTTTCTATAATGTTTCTTAATCACACATATGTAAATAAGCATGAAATCTAAACTATATTAGATGTAGGAAAAATATATTCCATAGCTCTATTTTGTAAGTTTTAAAGCATATATGTTTTGTTATTTATCTTAATTGGGCTTTCAATGATTATAAGGAACACGTTTTCATTATATAGTTAGTCACTTGCTAACTTTATACTTTAAAAGTTTAACTAATTTAAGGATATCTCCTTATTAGTAGTAAACCTTATATTACATAGTTTTGGATTATAGACTTAACTGTAATTAGCATTAAATATTAAATTTCTTTAAGTAACGTTGCAGAAATTTGGTTTCATAATTTTAATTGTATCAGGCTGCAAAGAATTTTTAAATAAAAATTTAGTTTGGTTGATTTTTTTTTAAAGTTGTAATATTTTATTGTTTGAATTTCGGGAAGTTTTAAACATTCTATAATAACATGTTTCGGAGAAGAAAAAAAAATATATATGAAATTTTTCGTTTAATGTATAAATTTTTTTATTTAAAAAGATTAAAATTTTTTAATTTAATTTTATTTAGCAAAAAATATTGCGTGGTAATCCTTATATCTAGTTATTTTTCTTTAACGATAAGCTATTAATTTTTCAATTCTCAATTGTATGTTAATAACTTTGTAATTTAAAAAGGGGCTATGATGTATTTTATTCAATTTCAGGAATAGTGATAATTTGTTTAGAGTTAAATGTTGTGAAATTGTAATTAGATTATATTTTTATTATTTTTTAATAAATGGTGTATTTATAAAAATAAAACAATTATTGATTAGTTATAAATAATTAAAACATATTAATGATTTTTGCACTTATGGGGCAACTTAAGAATTGATTTTTATTTTATCAAATTATTATCGCCCTTTTTTCAAATATAATTATTATAATTATATGTTTTGATATTTTTAATTTTTTCAATAGCTTGTTATATATTGTAAGCACGATTTCTTTAATACACTTTTCTAAAATTTGTGATTTAAAAATTCCTCAAGAGTAAAAATATTTCTATTTAAGTAAACGTAAAACTTGTATGTGACCCAAAAATAAACCAAAGAGATATTTAACAATTCATTTTAGTATAAATAAATATTTTATTCCTTTTTAACTTTATAATTAAAGTTATTATTAAAACTTGAATATTATAATTTTAAGTATTATATCAGAAATTAGTAACAATTTCATTGAAACAACTATTTTAAAGATATTTCCTAATTAGTAGTAAACACAATAATATATAGTTTTCGATTATAGAGATATCAGTAGTTAGTGTTAAATATTAATTTTGTGTAAATAACGTAGCATGAATATGAGTACATATTTTTAACATTATTCTGTAACCTAGAAATATTAATTAAAATTCTGTTTTGATGAGTTTTTTTTAAACTTTTCTTTTTCTGAATAAGTTGTTATAGATTGTCTTTTGTAACATATTTGTGAGGTAAAAAAATGTGATTTAAAAATTTCTCAAAAGAAAAAATATTTTTATTTTAGTGAACAGAAAATTAAAATATTGCTGTTAATCAAAGTTTACAAATTTTAAATATTTACATGACAATCCAAAGGTATTAAGATAGATCATTATTAAATCATAAGTAACAAAACATGATTAAATAATACAAAAATTAAAATGCGTAATCTTTAAAACGGGAAAAAGGAAAGAGGGCGCTATTATCATTTCCGCCCTTAGAACATTAGAGTTCTAAGCGTGCAATCCCTTTTTAAAGAGAACTTAGGGGTGTGTGTGTGGGGGGGAAGGAATGTGATATTACTCTTCAAGTATTTTGTACTGGTGGTAGTTGTGTCCGTGCAGAATATTTTGAGCTGTATCTTTGCTGAATATGGCTTGTCACGTAAGTTATAGAATTTTCATACATTTTTTTTCCCGCGTCTCTTTAAATATATATTTCCTGTTATTTTACTCAGTTGCTTAACGTTTTTTAATCGCACGTTTCTATAATGTTTCTTAATCAAATATATGTAAATAAGCATGAAATCTAAACTATATTAAATGTAGGAAAAATATATTCCATAGCTCTATTTTGTAAATTTTAAAGCATATATTTTTTGTTATTTATATTTATTGAGCTTTCAATGTTTACAAAGAACACATTTTCATTATATAGTTAGTCATTTGCATACCTTATACTTTAAAAGTTATCCTTATTAGTAGTAAGCCTTATATTATATAGATTTGGATTATAGACTTAACTGTAATTAGCATTAAATATTAAATTTCTTTAAGTAACGTTGCAGAAATTTGGGTTCATAATGTTAATTGTATCCGGTTACAAAGAAAATTTTTTTTCTTTTAATGTATAAATGTTTTTATTTAAAAAAATCTAAAAATTAAAATTTTTTAATTTAATTTTATTTAGTAAAACATATTGCTTGGTAATATTTACATCTAGTTATTTTTCTTTAACGATAAACTATATTTTTTGAATTCTCAATAGTATGTTAATAACTTTATAATTTAAAAAGAGGCTATGATGTATTTTATTCAATTTCAGGAATAGTGATAATTTGTTTATAGCTAAATATTATAAAATTGTAATTAGATTATATTTTTATTATTTGTTAATAAATGGTGCTTTTATAAAATTAAAACAATTATTAATTGGTTATAAAGTAGCAACTTAGAATTGATTTTTGTTTTTATCAAATTATTATCGTCGTTTTTTAAATAAATAATATTTTTTTAATATTTTTAATTTTTTCAATAGCTTGTTATATATTGTAAGCACGATTTCTTTAATACACTTTTCTAAAATTTGTGATTTAAAAATTTCTCAAGAGTTAAAATATTTCTATTTAAATAAACGTAAAAATAGTATGTGACCGAAAAATAAACCAAAGCGATATTTAACAATTTATTTTAGTAAAAATAAATATTTTATTCATTTTAACTTTATAATTAAAGTTAGTATTAAAACTTGAATATTATAATTTTAAGTATTATATCAGAAATTAGTAATAATTTTACTGAAATAGCTACTAGTTAAATCTTTCATTCATAAAAAATTAGAGGGTTTACTAATACAAGCATAAAATCAGTTTCCGATTCAAAACAAAATGAAAAAATAATTAGTAAATGATTTATACATACATATATATATATATATATATATATATATATATATATATATATATATATATATATATATATATATATATATATATATATATATATATATATATATATATATATATATATATATATATATATATATATATATATATATATATATATATATATATATATATATATATATATATACATTCTCATTCACGAAAATATATAAATATATGGATTTATACTATCCTTAAAGATTAAAAAAAAAAATTTCAGGAAAAAAGGTTTTTTGTAGTGGTTTAGAATTTGTGCATTAGAATATTTTTTGACAATTTTTTTGAAGAATTGGCCCGTTCATTTATTTATTTTTTCGATTTAAATCACTCCAGCTTTCGATTAAATCCTATGAGCAGCAAGTCTTGTATTTTAAAAGTTTATCGTCATCCTGATTACGCATATCCCTTAAGAGTGTGAGTGAGAACGCAAGCTGAGCTTCTTGGAAATCGTTGTTTTGTTAGAAAACTGCAGCAATTCTATGTGGAAGATTTAAATTTTAAAGTACATAGTTAGTGATAACAAATTATTATGCAAAACTGTGAATTCTAATACTCTCTGTCAATCACCAGATATAACCCAGTAAGAGTAAAAGTCTTGCTGATTTCATGAAATAGTTGATTATTAGCTAAAGCAATCCGCCAAATGAAAATTTTTTTTTAGTCTAATGTACCAGTACTCTTCCCACCTAAAAATAAAAATACCAATCTTTACTGTAGAGACCATCATTAACAAGTTCAGTGTCGGGGCTCGCTCATGGGATGTTCTTCAGACAGTAGTTGTTGTTTTTATAGGGTTTGCTTCTTTTATAATTTAATTAGTGAACAGGGTGATCAAAAAAAGTAAATAAATTGTTGAGTTTTTTTTTCTTAAATAAAATAGTTTTAAAAATTATATTTCATTTTTTGTTAAACAGTTTTAAAATATTCAGCTTTCTCTGCATTATAATTCTCATTTTAATTACTTGTGAAAGAATTTTGATTGATTGATTTTAAATGACAATAGACCTGATGTTCAAGTAAATTGAAATATTTACTTACATCTGTGCTACTAGTTCTTCCTCCAACTTGGAGGAAATAAATGAATTATTTAAACGCAGCACTTTCTTCCATCTGCCTTACTTTTATATGTTTTTGACTAAAAGGAAGAGAGATTGCGAACTATTAATACAAAATTCTCTCTTAGAATAAAATTCCTACAAGAATCGGAAAATAGTTTCCCTCTTTATTTTTGCTTACGAGAAATCTGAATGTTTATTGGCTAAACGGTTGGAAGGCGCGGTTTTGACGCAATGTCGGAATGGATTATTTTTGTAGAAGGCGGAGCAAAGAGTTCTCTTGTCCCGCCTACTAGTAGAAGCGAAATATAGATGGACCTTTCCTTTTTTTTTCCCTTTCTATTAGTGAACTTTAAATAAGCCGAAAGCATGTTTTAATTAAATGCGGTTAAGCATTGCATTTTGAAATATTCAAGACAAGCAATTGCTTAAGCATGCGAAATAAAATTTGAGTTTTATTTATATGCATTAGTAGGATTTTTTTTTTAATAAAAAAATATTGACCATTTAAAAAAACTTAAATTTTCTTACGGGAAAAAAAATAAGTGTCGCTTTAGAGAAAAAAATAAAATACTTAAGTAAAAATTATAAAATAATGTTACATGGACCCTGATGTTCCCTAAAACTTGAATATTTTAATAAGTGTTTCACATTGGCAAAAAGGTTGGGAAAAACTGTTATAGAGAATAAGGCAAAGGCTGTATAGGTCATTTATTTTATGCACAAGAAAAAAATGTAATTTATCTCTTTGATAGATTGATATTCCAACCATTGATCCCTATTATGATGCGACCGGAATTGCTGCGGAAATCGAGTTGCTATCAAGTGATGAACAGCAGGTGAGTAATAGATATTTGATACTCAATTATTATTATTAGTCATATTATTATTGACAAGAATTTAAATTTTTCCTTACGTTTTGGTGAAATATTTTAATGATTAATGTTAACGTAATCAGTTTTTGTGTCAATGTGCTTATATCTAAATAGCACTATTCAATTAAAACGAAGTGCATTTCAAGTAATAAAAAATTTCCTTTTTAAAATCACCGCTTCTGTGATATATTTTAAGAATATCTATTATAGTATAAAATGATGAACAAGTTTAAGTTCAAGTTCTCACAGTTTAAGTTCAGATTATCTTCAAAAGAAAATACAAAAATTTTATTTATTTCTTATTATTGATAAGCATTTCAAAGTTTCTTTACGTGTAACATGTTTTGTAGCAACCGTCTTTTAAATAATTCGGTTTATTAATAAATAATGCTTAAAAATGATAAATGCTAAAGTGATCAAATTTTGTGTTAATTTGATTATGTCTACGTAGTAGTATTATTTAAAAGAAATGCATTTCAAGTGATTAAAAAAACATTCATTTTTACTTTAAAATGCAAGGTGTTTTGTAAGCACCGCTTTTCATTTTAAGAATCTCTTTCACACATCATGAAATGATGCGCAAATGTTTGTTCAAGTTAAAAAAAAGAAGAAAAAAAACACAAAAATGTTTTGATATAGAACCTGATTTTGCTGTTTTTAATTTAGCTTTATTGAATAATGATTCGTTAGATTTGAAACACTTCTTTGTTTTTCTCGTCTTAAACATTAATTTAAGCCTACTATTGTGTAGATGATTTGAATTTTTTTTTAGACCGAGATTTTAGAATTATATATTTAAGTTGATGTTAATCAGGGTTTTCTGAGATATAAATTGTTATTAGCATTAAATTATTATGGAAAAACTTACCAGGTTTCACTTTTTCTATTTGTAAAAATGGGTCTTTGGTTTGTAACAATCTTCCTTTCAATGAAAAATTTTGTCATAACTTTCATTTTTTCTGGAATTTGACGTATAAATAAATATATACTATATTATGAATTTTTTATTTTGTGAAAATTTTTAAAAACACCGTTTTATTTTTTAAAATTCTTTTTAGTCAAGTCCATCGTATTCTTCGGATGACTCGTCGAAAGAAAAAATCTCAGTAAGTATTAAATTTTTGAAGTATCGAAAATGATACAATTGTTTAAATAATAATTTTGGTTCCAAATTTTTTTCTCTATAAAAGCAGAATGTTGTTAAATTCTGTTGTTTCACTTGAATATTGTTTGAGTTTCACATGTATCTTGAGTAAATTTTTTAAAAGATATAAGCGTTTCAATTTCTTGTAATTTAAATTTTATTTCTCTTTATTAGTTGACTCCTGATACTGATGAATCGTCGGGAGAAGAGAAGATTGTAAGTATTGAGTAAAGAATCTAATTAAAATTTTAATTGAATATGATTTCAGACTTTTTAAAAAACTTTTTCGATATAAATATTTTCAAAAACTCAAATTTTATTATTTAATTTAAATATAGTAAAATTGGTAGCGTTTAAAATTTTTTCTCAGATTTCATATTTGGAATGGATGAGTACATTACTTTTCAGGTGATCCCTTTGTATTATTCAGAACCTACTGATAGATTTTTCCTTCTGAAATTACGGTAAAATAACCGACAGCAGTCTGTCCATCAGATTAACTATAAAGTTTATGGTTAGAGACATTTCTTTACCGTTACCGGTTTAAAACTGTTTACGACTGCTACTGTTAAAAATCCATGAATGCAAAACTAATGTACTGTAGAAATGGGAGCAATATTGTACTATCAACACTGGGATTCGAACCCCTTTTTAGTCGGTCATGTGATGGACCGTTTAGCCAAAGCCTCCTACTCTAGGTGGCTTTGGTTTAGCCCTCTCATCTATAGTATGTATTACGGAGCAAAATGGCTTCCATTTGAAGCGGGTGGAATTCTGGTTATTTAATCATATCAGGAAAAAACGATCGATAAAGCTTTTTTTCACGCTTAACAGCTTGAATATTATTTTTTATGGTAATTTAACCATTTTGGTTGAATAGGGTGAAACAACAATTGAATAAATCGCTAGTTAACCATTTTTACCCAGAAATTTCTAACAGTGCACTAACTGATATTATGGTTTTTTAAAATCTAAACTTTTACCACATAAATTTAGTACCACTGATTTAAATGCGTATGATTCGTGACAGCCTTCTAAAAAAACTATGTTGATTTTTGCTTTTTAAAAGATTTTTTTTTTTAATGTGCTAAGTAATTAAAAATATAGGGCTTTTATTTTTTTTTTAAAAGAAAAGCGCAATTTTCGTAAGAGAATCTTGAAAAACAGAATAAAATGTTATGTCCATGTCACTGAAGAGTTAAAAACATTTCCTTAATTAGTTATTTCCCTTTACCGCATTTTCAACAACCATTTTTTTAATATATTTTTTAAGCTAAGTTTATTTTCTTAATACGTATTTTGAGTTGCCCATTTTCGTAAAAACGCATTTTGAGCTGAGTCCATTTCTTTAAACACGTATTTTGAGCTATGTTTGAAAAAAAAATTCTCCGGATGTGTATTAAATTGTAATATAACGTTTAAGGAAATTATGTACTTACATTTATTTTGCTGTTTAAATTATCAAAATGATAGAAAATAAAAATGTGAAAAAAGTTATTTATTCATTTATTTTTTAAAAAATTAGAAAGAAGCACCTGATAACTCATCTCCTGTACCTGAAGATGATTTGGAAGTAAGAATAATTTTGTTATTATCAGGTTTTTATTTCTCTCTTTAGTGACAAAATGTCCAATTCAATTATCATTTCAGTGACTATTTAGTGACAAAATATTTTAAAAGTATAAATTTTGTCACATTTGCTCAACGATAATTTTAATTAAAATTACAAATAAATTTTGAATATCACATTTCAAATTATACGTATATAGTTAATCTTTCTTTTGGCGAGTTAAACTTCTAGCTCATAGTAAATCTAATAGAATAAAACCGCACCAGAATATACAACATATAATTAAGAGTTAAAGATTGTGTATTAGGAGCGCACAGTATGGTATCCGTGTTGGAGGATGATAAAAAAATTAATACCACAGTGCCTATATTAAACATTATACCACTAATACTTAGAACGGCAATACCAGTAGTATTTAAGGCTATATTTAATTCTTAAATAAAAGGCGTCATAAAAACTGGTATCTTAGGTTAAATATTAAAGGCGTCGGTAAGACTCGGGCGAACTTTAAAATGAACACCGATTCAAAAATAATTACATAAATATTAGTATCTTTACTAATAATATTCGATAACTGCAATTGACTAACTTGTGCCGTGGTAGCTCAGGGGATAGAGCGTTCACCTTCCAATGAGTTAAACCAAGCTCGAATCCCAGCGATGGCTTATTGATAGGAATTCTGCACCCGGCACGCACACATCACAGTGATGACGTAAGATACCCTCAATGGTAGACGGATCCTGAATGGTAGAGGGATCCGCTTTGCCGTCAGGATAAGCATGAGAGGTTTTCGTGGTTTTCTTTCCATGCAACGCAAATGCGATTTAGTTCCATCAAAAAGTTTTCGATGGCGATTTTCTCCCAATACTAGATTCACGAGTTTCTTTGTTATCTGGATTGGGTTTGAAATTACAAGGCTATGGAGTTGAACATTAGTAGTCCTAAACCCGAAAATTGCGTCGGTTGTTCAACGACGGATATAAAATAAAATAATACTGATTAATTTAATTAATAGGTTAAATTAATAGGTTAATTAGGGTCGTTAAAAGTCTAAATTATTGGAGAATAGAAATTGATTCATCGAGGAAAAAGCATAAAAAATTACCTCATTATTATTGTCACTAATGATGCTTAATTAATTTCAGCAATAATTATTAGTCTCAATAATGTTAATTGAAGCTTTTAAATAGTACACCTACTATTGGTACTGTAGAAATAGGCTTTGAAACAGATAACTAAGGTTGAAATTGTTGATTGTGGTGATTTTTTGACTATCGGGTGTTGAAGTCAAACAATAGCTATCTGCCAAATTAATTGTTATATGCCAATAGTTATATTTCAATTTGACTCAATCTAATTAATCTTTATTTTGATTATGCGAACTTCTAAAAACATGCCATGCTTAATCTGATAACATAAAATTACAGGGAAGGGTAATAATTAATACTAATAATAACAAAAACTGCAACTATTTTAGTTAAATTAATTGCATCACCAGATGTCTGTCAGTTGGTAACTTTGTCAGTAAGTCTTTCAGCTGTTTGTATAACTTCGTAGTGTTGATTGACACAGATTCTTATTGATGATTATTTCGTTTCTTACTGATGACTATTCGATTCAGCTAGTCATAATAATAATTAGTTGTATAAATTTTTTTTTGTTAAACTAAGTATTATTATTGAACATTCTTTTTTGTTTTTCGTTTTAAGCATATCGTAATGAATATTATTTTTGTTGGTATTATTATTCGCCATTGCTGTGAGATTTTAATTTAGATAATAATCCAAAAACTGAAAATTTACAATTACAATTTTATGTATTGAAAGCAATATTTTTTAAGAAATGTAATTAATAGAGTTTTTTTTTTAAAAATTAAGATTTATTTGAATTGCTAAAATAATGAACATTGCATAATTAATCGTTTTTACTTTTTTCAAAACAGGTTCTGGCTATTTTCATTGATAAGCTTTTAGCAAAAGACGAGAAGGAAAAATCTGCGTCTATGGTAAGATCTTTTGTTTTTAATTAAATTATAATTAAATTATAATTAAATTCTAATTAAGAAGATGAATTCTACTTCCTTAGATTTTTTTCCATAAATTCTGAATGTCTTTTTAATTATATCATACATACTTGTAAATATTAATACAATAATGTAATATTAATACAATAATTAATACAATAAGTAAATATAAATACAATACTTTTAATATTTTTTCTTTGCAAAATCAATAATAACTAAGTGCATTTTTTTATTAGCAGAAAATTGTTGAGTAAATTATGAATAAATTATAATAAATTATAATTTTTTTATTAAATTGTAATTAAGAAGATGAATTTCATTTCCTTATACTTTTTTTTTTTTCATAAATTCTTAAGTCTATTTTATTGTAACGTACATACTTGTAAATATTAATACAATAATGTTTTTAATCGAGTGCCTTTAATTTTTTTTTCTTTGCAAAATCAATAACTAATTGCATTTTTTTATTAGCAGAAAACTTATGAGTAAATTATGAATAAATTATGATTAATTTTAATTATTTTATTAAATTGTAATTAAGTAGATGATCCTTAGACTTTTTTTTCATTAATTCTTAAAGTCTATTTTATTATAACGTACATACTTGTAAATATTAATACAATAATGTTTTTAATCGAGTGCTTTTATTTTTTTTTTCTTCGCAAAATCAATAACAACTAATAGCATTTTTTTATTAGCAGAAAACTGATGAGTATAAGGAAATTTTGAAGATAAACGAAGTTTATGTAAGTATAGTATGATTGAAATTTAAAACAAAACATTGATTATTGATTTATTGTTAAGGGAAAATAGGTTACCTGCATCTTCTAAAAAAATGTTTTAAATTTCTGAATAAGAAGTTATATATTTATTGTTGTGAATCATTTAATTTTACAATAAACTTTCTGAAGTGCATGTGACGAAAAGATATTTCAAGACGCGAAAATAAATGACGCAAAATTTATGATATGTAAAAGTAAATGACTGCTCACATGACCAACGTAAGTTCCGATTTTCATTCATTGTTGTAAAAAATAGTTACTTATAATGTATTTGGCACAACAATGCCAAAAAAATTTCGAATCAAAAGTTATATCTAAAAGCCACATCTTTTCTCAGAATTTTTTTTTTTTTTTTTTTTTTTTTTTTTTTTACTGAAATATTCGTAAAAAAGATTAATGTGATAAGTCTATTGCTGAAATATGTTCTTTATTTACAATTAATTACGTTATATGTTACAAATATTTTTACAACAGTTAGTAAAGTTATTAATGTACGTGATACGACAAAAAAGGAACACAATATTTACCAGAGTTTATTTTTTATTTTACTTGTTATAAAAATGTTAAATAACGTAAATGTCAAGCAGGCATTGTCATAAGCCTATTATATGATGTCTGTTTTTTCTTTCTTTATTAATATTCTTGATTTCTTTTTCTTTTTTGAATTTTAACTTGTAAAACCATGGCTGGCCACTCCTACTGCGTGAAAGAGGGTATTAGGGCATCTTTTCTTGATATTTTAATTTATTTGTAAATTTAATATTTTAATATTAACCATCAAATTTGCATGTAAGTGAATGCAAGCCTGTCTATAATTCTACGACTTAGAATATTGTAACCATAAAAATATGTTTGAATTATTATTATTTTTTAAAATGAACCCTTCTGTTTTAATCTCTCCATTTTATTAACCAATTAAATGTATGAAAGAAAAATAATCATGCGAAAAAATTAATCCTGGTAAAAATTTGGAGAAATCTACACGTTAATTTTTAGTTGGTTATAGAAATCATTTTCGCCTTTTTTTTAAAATTTTACATTTGTGTCTTCGATACATAAATTTTGTTCTTCAACTGCATATTTTTTTACGAAAAGATTAAACTACGAATTGAATCATGTCTGATAAAATGTTATTATATTTTCTGTTTAAATTGAAAAATTAGCTTCTTTTTCATTCTTTTAAATTTTTTTTTCAGGAAATAGACTGTATAAAGGCTGATCTATTCAGAAGTTCTGAGAATTATGTAAGAATGGTTTTTAATTTCTTATTAAATACAAATATTTTTTAATGATTATTAATTACGTATTTTTAATAATTTTTCTTCTTTTTTTTTGCAGATGATTTCGAAAAAAGAAACAAATATTACGAATCTCGAAAAAGAATGTGTAAGTATTTCGTGTTTTCTATTAATAATTTCGTGTTTGACTATTAAAATTGATATTAAAAATAATTTTTTAGCTGTGAAAGTTCAGATGCATCTTTCATTTCATTCACTGTATTTACATGTTAGTAATTGCTCATCTTTATCTTTTACAGAAGGCTTCGGAAGATAATATATTTGAAAAGGCTAGCCATGTCGAAGAGGAACTGAAGGTGAATATCTTGAAAGCATTTACCTAAAAAGAAATGCTGATATTAATTCGAATATTATTTTTTTACCTTCTTTAGACATTTAAACTATTATTTTTATATTTTCACTATTTTTCTTCCTTTATTTTTAAGAAAATTATTATTATACTCAATGTCGCTCTCATTAATAGCTCCCATTAATAGTAGGTCAAATGATGCACTTATTTCAACTTCTAGAGACCATAACACACATACTTGTAGACTAAAATTCTAAAAATTAAATTCTTATTCGATATTTGAATATTTTAAAATTCTGAGTTAATTTTTTTGAATACATAATCAAACAAATATTTTCATGCGTTTTTATAGAAACAATTTAATATATAATGATAAAATTTACAACTATTAATGAAATTCAAAAAAAAAAAAAACATTTTTTTTTTTGTTTTTTATTGAGTTTAGAAAAAACTTCATGTTTAACCAGAAAATTACTTTCATGTTATTTATCAACTTGCTTAGAAATATGTTTTATCATTGAGAATTCTTTTATTTTTCAAGGCTTTTGTTGCAGATAAAAACAACAAACTGATACGCAATATTAAAAACTTAAAAAAAAAAAAAAAAATGGTTTCATTCAGTTGATCAAATTATACATTTTATTTTTTTAATAATTAATATTTAATGTCTGAGATGCCATCTTATAATAAAACAACTTTAATTTCCCAAAAAGTTTTAATTAAAAATCAAGCAATTTCGGGTATTTTTTAAAACTCAAATAATTTTTCACTTGATTTTTTTAATTTTAATTTTAAAATTATGCTAGTAAGCTTTAGGTTTCAAATATTTATCGTTATCTTATTTTGTTTTCATGAACAAGAATTCATTTGATCTCATAAATATTTATTTTTTCCTCTTGAAAATTATTAATTATGATTTTAGAAACTAGTAGAAGAGGAAGAAGCTTTAATACTGAAATTGACGAAAGCAAAGAAAGTTACTGAATCTGTAAGTCGTAATTCCCTTTAATTCTTTTATTTTCTTACATTTAAAATTACATTTTCCAATAAATATATACATATTAAGAGAACAAAGAGTTTATCTTAGAAATCATCCTTTAAAAATCATACGAATTGTGTTTTTTTTTTTTTTAAATTCATGCTTTTAAACATTATTTGATAAAGAGGACAGTGTTTTATTTTTATTTTATTACTACATTTGTAAACTTTATTTACAGAATTTTATTTTTGCAAGATTTTATATGTTTTGAATGAGTACTACTTGAGTACTATGAGTACTTACTCTACAAATGTATTGTATATGTAAATATTAAAGAGTTTTACAGATGAATATTAAAATACATTGCAAAATAAAAGATAATAAGAAAAAAAAAAAAGCTTTTCATTTTTCCGAAACTTGCTTTACTCATCAAATAAAACAATTAAAACAAAAACTGTATTTTACAATTGGAATATTTTTGGTTCGTTAAGAAATAAAACTTTATTTTTAAATGTCCCACAAGATGTAAGATCAAATTAAGATGATTTTATCAAGATGTTTAAATGTTTCTTTCAGGATCATAAGCCACGAAGAAAAAGGAAAAGAAAAAATGATAAGGAAAATGTAAGTTATTATTTTTCTTTTCTGTGTAAAATAAATAATGAAAATAATTTTACAGCATTATTTTTGTTTAGTTACTCTAATTTTAATTAAAAATAATTTATAATTTTTTAGCACTATTATAACTGTATTGCAATTTTCAAACAGTGAATTTAAAAAAAAATTTTAGACTGTTTTTTTTTTTTTACTAAATCGGTCTCTGATGGGCCCGTTTTCTGTAAAATAAGCCTTTTGATGTAAAATAGACCTTTTGTAGCAAATCGTATAAGCTTTACATAGGCAAACAATTTTACATTTATTAATTTTTATCTCGCATATTTTTACCAGGTAAAGCAAAGAAACTCGCAACTTCAATACATTATTTTTATTACTAAATTATTTTTACTTTTAGAGAGGATTATTATGTAAGTAATATTTACTTAAACATTCTTTTTTTTAAAACTGAACTTAAAACCAATTCCAGAAAATTTTCTTAGGAAAAAAGAAAATATTAATTAGACGGTAAAATCTTCTAAGCGTGTAAAACTAAATATCAATTTTTCTACGACATCTTCATATTTTCTTTTTTTTTAAATTTATTTATGTATGAAATATATTATTTTAATTTATTTATGTATAAATATTCATCGACACTTTATTTGATTATTAGGATTTGAGTTTTAAAAATTCACCTTCTTCAATTTTTTTTTTCAAAGCATGTGTTAATATTTGATTCCGTTATTTAATTAATATTTAGCATTAATTCAACTGTCACATTTGAGATCACCTTGTAGAACTTCGGAGATTGCTTTTAAATTCGATCATGAAATTTGATCATTAGAAAAACTATTGAGGGTAAAATCTTTTCTTTTTATGGATTAATGTGCAATGAGCAAAATAAATAAATTAATTAATTAATAAAAATTAATAAATAAATAAATAAATAAGCAAGTGGACTGCTCTAAAAAACTTTCGATTCAATGATCGGATCTTCACGTTCTAGGACTCAATCTTAATGGTTTAAGGGAATAACTTTATATATGCTAATTAGTTAGTTAAGAGGATATTTTAAGTTACGAAATCAGATACAGAAACACATTTGTTCAAAGTGGTTCGAAAGTAGGTTGATTTTAAATATATATTCTAATTAATTTACTATGTATTATTAATTTTAATATTATTTATAATCATAACTATAATTAGTTGAAAGTTAATAAATTAGTTAATATAATTAATTTATAATTATTAATTTTAATATTATTCATATTCATTATTTATATTCATAATTAGTTAATTAAATTAATAAATTAGTTGATATAATTAATTTACAATTATTAATTTAAATATGTCGATAGTTCATATTTTAACTTACAAACCAGTGAAAGATGATTTCAGATATAGAAATATACCTTCTCTGAATTAACATACTTTTTTGACGACAGATTAAGGAAAGGGATAGCAGCTATCTGGGAAATGCGGTTTCAATAGTCTGGACAGGAGAGAGCTCCAAAGCTTGAACCCCTTAATGTTAATTTTACTTTTTTTGGATATTTCACAATGTCTCAAGAACATTTTAAGTGGATTGAAGAATGTTTGTACACAATTATAAAATATATTTTTCTAAAGCAAAATATAACTTTTAATAAATATTGATTATTTTTTATTATTTTATTTAAAAACAGTCGAAATTTTTTTTTAAATTTTAAGGTATGCAATTTTTTATATCATTTTAAAAAATACAATTTTAAATAGCAAAAGTAAATTTTTTCTTTTTAACGAAGTCAGTTGAATAGCTCCTGATAAATCAAATTTTGAAAAAGTCATATTTTTAAAATTAAAAAGACATGTGAATTCAGAAGAAAGTGTCTTTTTGTGTCTGATTTTATAACTTAAATCATCCTATTAATTAGTTTAAGCGAGGTCACTCCCTCGAGCCGTTAAGATTGAGTCCCAAAACGCGAAAATCCGATATTTAAAATAAAAGTTATTTAGGGGTTCATTTTTTATTTTGTGTACTGAACACATAATGCAGTAGTATTACTATCTGCCTCAAGTTTTTCGTTGTACATTTTATATGATCAGTTTTATTAAAATGCCTAAAAATAATAGTCGGAAATTTTTTTTTAGGAGTGCTCAGATGGTTTTTACGTTTCCATCTCTGAGCGTGCGAAGAATAATAAAAGAAGCTGTCGAAAATGAGTAAGTTTTTTTCTTCTTTTTTTTCTTACTATTACTTGCATTATTTTTAAGTTTTTCACACATTCGCCTTCAAAACATTTCATGTTTAGCTTTAAACGGTTATAGGAATCGATTGATTAAATATAAATTTTCCTGATTATACAATTCATACACTCCAAAAATGTACAAAAAGGAAGGAAAAAAAATAGTCGACATGAGCAAAAAAAAAGAAGGTGGTATTCATTTTCAATATGTTCACTTCAATATGTCGGTACCAACTGAAATATGTTGACTGTTTTTTCTTATTTATATTTTCTTCTTATATATTTTTTAAACTAAAAAAGTTTTTAATCGGGTAAGATCTTACAACTTTAGTTTTCAAGGACTATTTGTTTGATTACTATAGCTTTATTAAAAAGATAACCAATGACACATTTTACATAATTCTCGTTCATTTTAAGAAAAAGTATTTTTGAATAAAATACAGTGGAACCTGTCTAACCCACTCATTGACCACCCTCGGGACCAAGTCAAATGGCCGCTATATAGGGGTGGTCACTTTATGAAGACTCTTTAAAAAGGACTCTTTAAATACCTTACTCAGGTGCTCACTTTACCCAGGTGGTCACTTTTACTGGTTCCACTGTATAATCAGAGATATTCTGTAATACAAAGAGGGGTGGGTGTAGCTACTGAGTGTTCAATGTGTCCATGCGTGCGTAAGGATTTAGGCGTTCTTTTTCTTTTCTTTATTACCTTCGCATAGCAGATTGAAATATCTATCGCTGTTTATGGGCAAATAACTTTTTAAATGTTTTACACTTAAAAAAATGAATTTTTTGAATTTTTCTTTACTTTTTGGATAAAAACACTTCAGGCGGTAGGTATGTACTTTATTTATGTCGCCCTAGAGCTTCACAATGAGATTTTGATAAAGATCTGGGAAACATCCTTCAGTGATGCTTCAGGGAACCGTGTCTTTTACAATCAGTCCACTGCGGGACCATTTGAGACGAACAGAAAATGTCTGGGAATGCCTCTCGGGGGGAAAAAATACAGTGTTATTTTTTGAAATTTTCTAATATTCTTATTAACTATTTTTCTTCCGATTTTGGAATAAAATTTTTTATTCTTTCTTTAGTTTGGATTGGACGTTCTTTTTACTTCGCATTCTTCCTCATAAAACCTTGTATGACATTATTTTGCTTTCTAATCTCTCCATTTCATTTCATTTTATTTTATTTTGTAACTGGCCCTGAACAGCTGAACCAATTCTGAGTTTAAGACTATTAATGTTCAGCACCGTAGTGTTGCAATTTTAAACCCAACCCTGAAGACAAGGGAACTCTTTGATCAAGCATTGGGGTAAACTTCGTAGAGGACCGTTTGACGGAACTAACACGTATTTTCGTTCCACGGTGATAAAAACCTCCAATGGTAGTTAGAGGACAAAACTATTCTAACCCATGATCCGTCTACTACTGAGATTATTTAATGTTAGCACTGTTGTCGGTTTGAACTGGAAGCAGAATTCGTATCAACCAGCTATCGTTGGGATTTCAAACTGGGTCACCTCACTGGGAAGCGAGCGTTTAAGCACCTTAGCCACTTTGGCTCTACGTATATTAAATAGAAAGTATTATGCATCTTTAAAAATTATCTTAGCGAGAAATTCGATTACTAAATCAAAAGTTATAACAAGGTATTCTCTTTTTAAAATGGCGCCCATAAAGAGCTTGTTTTAATGAATTACATTTAATTTTAGTTCATGAAATGCACTGGCAAGCCATGAACTTCTTCTGGCAGAGTTTTTTAAAGTTAAAGTATTTAACTTTCTTTTTTGTTGATTTTATCGTGTAAATAAACAATATTCTATAACTATTTATGTAAATAAATGAACATTGATTTCAGAATTCATCAGGGAAATATACTATATGCGTCTTTTCAAATCTGCGAATTTGAGTTAATGCCAAATCACGGTCTTTGTTTTTGATGTGTCTTGTAATCACTAGCCGGTTAATACGATTTATATTTTTTATTAACAAGGTTTTTTAAAGCTAAGGAAAGTAATAAAAAAAAAGAAAAAAAAAACGTAGTTTAAGTGCCTTACGCTTGAAGTAAATCTATAATTTTAAACTGTATATACCATCTTGCTGTAAAGAATTATCTCTGCTTTATAACGGACAAATAATAAAAAAATATTTGAAACGTTTTTAACCATTTTTAAAAATCACCAATTTTTTTGAATTTTTTTTCACTCAGATAAAGATTATCAAAATCAGTGCCTTATTCTTATTTTTTAGAAATTTTTATGAGCACAGAAAATGCAGCTTCGGAGTAAATTTCAAAATATTTAAAAATGAGACCACAAACGGCTTTCATTTTCTTCAAAATGCAGCTTTTCTCCATTTTGCACCATTTTCATAACGAACATGAAGGCGCTTGTGAAAAATAGGCTAAGCTTGATCAAGCGGTCATGAGTAACAAAAAAAGCATCATTTCATGCAACGTCGAACAAAATAGCCCTTAAAATTCTTTTTCATAAGCTTTAGTAAATAAAAATGTTTATTTAAATATTTTCTAAGCTGATTTCTGTTACAATTAATAAAGCTAGTGGTGAAATGAACCTGACTGAGATAACACCAAAACAGTATTTAAAGATGCATGCAATTTTTTTAAATTATTAATTTTGTTAATTTATTTATTTTTAGATTTTGAGAAAAATCCTGTTTGAGAGATTGGATATAAGAAATGGAAAATAGAATATCAACATGAGAAGAAAAAAAAAAGAAATAAAAATAGAAAAAAAGAAGAAAAAGAAATTTTTTTTTCACATCATTAGAACTGAAATGAATATATTGTCCTGAATGAAATGTATTGTGTATGTCTTTATATGCATGTTTAATTGATGTAAATGTTCAAATTATTCATTATCATACTATTAAATATTCATCGATTCACAGTTATAGTACAACACAAATGACGATAATCATGTAAATTTGAAAGATTTTTGTAAATAAGTTTAATAAACACTTTTGTTTTTGTATTATACAGATTATTAAGCGAATCATTCCAATTCGAATTGAAAATCCTGATAATTTTCATAAGGACTATAAGATAAAGGAAAATGGTGCAATTCGAAAAGTTTAATTAGTTCCTAGATATTTATTCAGGATGCTTTTTTGTACTAGTCTTTATCAATTTAAACAGATAAACATACATTTCCTTATATGATTTGAGATCTTATAATACGTATCCAAATTCCAAGTTCGTTTTTGTTAAAAAAAAAAAAAAAAAAAAAAACAGAATAAATTTATAAATTAATAAAAAATTGTGTGAAAATATGGTCGCAATTAAGAATTCAATTAAGGCTGTCAAAAGTTTGCACAGTATTATGGTTTAATAATTAGATTCAGTTCTAAGTTGAACAAAATTTTCTTAGAGTAAAGGAACTTAATAAATTTCACAATAATTTTGTTCCTAGTGTGTATTTTTATTATTAAAATTATTGTTAAGCTCTCAATATAAGAAATTTAGTGGGAGTCACGGTTTTTAGGGCAAAGAAAATTCTAACAAGTTTTTCTTTTTTCAACTGAGTTAGTGAAAATACGGGTACTGTTTCCTCTAAAAGGATTTTTTAAGAAATAAAGCCTTTCTTTTAAATATGTAATTTCAAAATTCAATTTTGCTATTTGTAAAATATAAGTTATGATATATAAAATATAGTTAAAATACGAAATTAAATTTATAATAAGCATTTCTAAAAAAGAAATTTTTTTTTTGTTCTTTAAAATGAGTGAACAGAAAAAAAATGCTATAAAATAATCAAAAGCTTTGAAATGTTCCAAACGTATTTCTAAACTATTAAAATGAAGAGTTAATCTGCGTGTGAGTTTCTCTTAGTACTATATCGATTTTCAGAATTAATAGAACTCTGTTCCTCCTATTGTCTTGATATTCGAACTGCGGCTGCGATCCTAAGACTCATTCGAAATTTTTAATTAGTTTGCTCGATTTAGCCAAACGAAAAATGAAATTTTTTCATAGGCTTAGGAGTCACCATTGATAAAAATGAGACAGCAGGCGATTTTCAATTTTCTAATATTTTAAAGATTTTATTAGCGATATTTATTAGCTTTTCTCATTAAAAAGAAGTTTTTTGCACTGAATTTTATGCTTAATTGGTTTTTATTTTTTATGTCTTACAAACTCATTGCTCAGCATTGTCACGATAGAATTGGTCAATTACGGAACAAATTTTGGCACATCTAGCATTATGGTAATTGGTGCAGTTTTAACAGGTACCAAATATAGCAATATAGATATAATGAATAATATTAGTACACTTGATGACTATTAAAACTGCAAAAATATTATGAAGCTTTATTATAGATAGTGTGAAAAGAGGTTTTTAACGGGTTTTCTTTTAAAGGGTTAAGTACCAGAGGAAATCGCTAAAAATGTTCTTTTTTTAATCAAAGTTTATTTTCAACTTAAAGGTTTTAACTTCGATTGCTCAAAGGTGTCATTTATGTTTCTTAATATTTTAGCTGATTCTTGATATTTTTTTAAAAATGATTTTTATTCAATGTTTATATTTTCATTTCAAAGATAAAAATTAACGTTTCAGAATTAAAGGAATTGTGTTTAAAAAAAGAAAGAAAAAAGAGAAAAAAAGTTTAAAAATTTAGTAAAAAAAAAAGTCTTTTATTAGAGCTGATTAAAATAAATGTCTTGAAATCAAATTTTTGTTTGAATAATGACAATAAGAATAAACATATTTATTATTAAAATTACGAGTAACTGCTAACTGTAATTTCTCCAATATTTGATAACTATGGGCTTCAAGTTGGTAATTAATATTTTTCTACGAGATTTGATATGCAATTATCTTTTTTAAAATTATAAATATGCATGCATAATGAATAAATAAAGCATTTAAAAGTGAACAATTTAACGTTGAGAAAAAGCAAAACATTTTAAAACGTTAAAGTAAGTAAATAGTAGTTAATAATGAAAGTGTCCTGAGTGAGTCAGTAAAGCTGCTCAAAATATATTAGAGTAAGTTTAATCAGCAAGAATGGGGTTTCCACTATGGATTTTTATTTAATCAATAAAACGCGCTATCTACTATTCATAGGAAAGTGGTGATTACTCTAAAGTCACAGCAAAAAAATTTGTAAATTGCGGAAAAAGAAGCAATAATATGCAAACAATTTAACGTTAAGAAAAATAAGACATTGCAAGGCTTTAAAATAAATAAAAAGCAATTAGAAATTAGAGTGTCCAGTGTGAATCAGTGAAGCTACATAAAATATATTGGATTACGATTAATCAGTACGAATGAGGTTTTGGATTTTTATGGAAAAAGAAGCATTAATATGTAAGCAATTTAACGTTGAGAAAAATAAGACATTGCAAAGCTTTAAAATAAATAAAAAGCAATTAGAAATTAGAGTGTCCAGTGTGAATCAGTGAAGCTAAATAAAATATATTGGATTAAGATTAATCAGCAAGAATGAGGTTTTGGATTTTTATTTGATCGATATTATTTGCTTTCTTCTATTCATAGGTGAGTGGTGATTACTCTAAAGCCACAGCATAAAAATTTGTTAATTGCGGAAAAAGAAGCATTAATATGTAAACAATTTAACATTGAGAAAAATAAGACATTGGAGTGCTTTAAAATAAATAAAAAGCAATTAGAAATTAGAGTGTCCAGTGTGAATCAGTGAAGCTACATAAAATATATTGGATTAAGATTAATCAGCAAGAATGAGGTTTTGGATTTTTATTTGATCGATATTATTTGCTTTCTACTATTCATAGGAGAGTGGTGATTACTCTGAAGCCACAGCATAAAAATTTGTAAATTGCGGAAAAAGAAGAATTAATATGTAAACAATTTAACGTTGAGAAAAATAAGACATTGCAAAGCTTTAAAATAAATAAAAAGCAATTAGAAATTAGAATGTCCAGTGTGAATCAGTGAAGCTACATAAAATATATTGGATTAAGATTAATCAGCACGAATGAGGTTTTGGATTTTTATGGAAAAAGAAGCATTAATATGTAAACAATTTAACGTTGAGAAAAATAAGACATTGAAAAGCTTTAAAATAAATAAAAAGCAATTAGAAATTAGAGTGTCCAGTGTGAATCAGTGAAGCTAAATAAAATATATTGGATTAAGATTAATCAGCAAGAATGAGGTTTTGGATTTTTATTTGATCGATATTATTTGCTTTCTTCTATTCATAGGAGAGTGGTGATTACTCTAAAGCCACAGCATAAAAATTTGTAAATTGCGGAAAAAGAAACATTAATATGTAAACAATTTAACGGTGAGAAAAATAAGACATTGCAGAGCTTTAAAATAAATATAAAGCAATTAGAAATTAGAGTGACCAGTGTGAATCAGTTAAGCTACATAAAATATATTGGATTAAGATTAATCAGCAGGAATGAGGTTCTGATTTTAATTTGATCGATATCATTTGCTTTCTACTATTCATAGGAGAGTGGTGATTACTCTAAAGCTACGGCATAAAAATTTGTAAATTGCTGAAAAAAAAAGCATTAATATGTAAACTATTTAACATTGAGAAAAACAAAACATTGCACATCTTTAAAATAAATAAAAAGCAATTAGAAATGAAAGTGTCCAGTATGAGTCTGTGAAGCTACATCAAATACATTAGAGTAAGTTTAATCAGCAAGAATGGGGTTTTGGATTTTTATTTAATCGATATTATTTGCTATCTATAATTTATAGGCGAGTGGTAATTACTCAAAAACTACTTCATGAAAATTTGTAAAAAATTTTGCAAAAAATTTGTAAAAGTAAAACATTGCAAAACGTTAAAATAAATAAATAGCAATTACAAATGAAAGCGTGTCCAATGTGAACTATAATATATTTATTTACTCATTAATATTTTTTTCTTCCTAAAATCGCATTTAACTTAAAATATTTTTTCTTCTCTTTTTAATCTAACTTTTAAATGAAATAAAGGTGTATTCTAACTTAAATAGTTTCCCAGAAATACAAAATCCATGCAAATAACATATTTGATTCAAAACATCTTGATCTTTTACATTTAATTTTTCAATTATATTTATAGTAAGAATAACAATTTATAATAAAAATTTATAATAATGCAATTGCTCAGTTTAAAAAATTTTGAAAGTAGGTTCTGAAAATGCATGAGGGAAGGAAGTCCTTAACAAACCCTTTCCCCCCAAATTTCAATTCCTTTTTTTTATTATTTTTTTTTTATTTATTTATCTTTACGTATTGTTGTCATTTTGTAATTACATTAATTTTTCAAAATAGTAGAACATAGTTCGGAGAAGGGTGAATAAACTAATTAATTTCATAAATTTAGATTTTTCAATTTTTTTGCGAACTTTATTCATTAATTTTATTTTTTTTTTTAAATTCAAGAACAAAATGGTTCCTCGTGCACCACTTAAGAAGCACAACACGAGGTTTACAGACGTAAGTATGGTAGCAAACAATGCAGGATATTTAAACAGAATTGCATACTCATGTAAAATTTAGAAACGAAAAATAATAATAAAAAATAAATAAAAACATTTACAAAAAGGATGAGAAAAACGAAAAATTTAAAATAGTATGCAAAACAAAGTGATTTATAAATTTACATTAAAAACTGAATCAATGAATTCGCAGAAAAGTTTGAAAGCGGTTTTGTTTCCCACAAAAGTGCGAAGAGGGGGAGGAAAGTTAATATTGTGTGACTTTAAGGCAATTATTAAGTTTTTTTCATTTTTCTCAAACTGTGAGCATTTTACAATAAAATGCTCAACGTCTTATGTTCCTCCAATATTGCAATCACACAGATCACTGAAACTTAAGCCAAATCTTTTTAAATATGCCTTGAAGTTGCCGTGTCCAGTGAGAAATTGCGTCACATGAAAGTTGCAGAAAAAATGTTGGTTTTCAAGTCAATTTTATTTGGCTAGTTTACTTCCTAGTAAAATTTGTTTATTAATTTTATTTGGCTAGTTTGCATCATAGTAAAATTCATCAAAATAAATAGAAATATTTAGAAAAGAAACGGAATATTTTTGAAGTAAGAATTATTTTACGTTGAAATAAGTTTATGTCCGCAGAAAGTATGCGTATGAACTGGACTACCCCCCCCCCCTCAAATATCCTCCTTCACAAATTTAAAAATTGTTTGCAAATTTAAACTGGTTGCAAATTTAAAAGTTCACACGCACTTCCTTTGTTCATTTTGTGCATGAACACCTATTAGCTTCGTTACCAGTTCTTAGTCAAATTCTTAAAATGTTTTGATATTCATTAAATCAATTTGGTGTTTTGAAGAGCAAAATATTTTATCTTGAGTAGATATTTTTAAAGTATTATTATCATCATTATTTAAACGAAGTGGGGTTTATTCATTAAGTCTATTGTTTGGCTCTAAAACACAAAACAACTTGAGTTTCTGGTTCTCCTGCAGTTACCTACCACTAATCAAAAATAATTAATATAATAATAAAAAAGAGAATAGATACTTAGGTATTTTATAAATTTATTTCAAGGCTATTCATAAAGTTAAAACATTAAGTTCTATTATTCGTAAAGTAAAGTAAACCATTCATGAAGTTTCATGTAAAAATCTATTTAAGAAAGGATTTACCAGGGAGGAAGGGATTATCTGCAAGGCTTAATCTTTTCTTATCAAGAGATTAAAAGTATCTCTTTTGACTGGCTTATGATTTTATTTTCATTGATTTTATGATGATTTGTTGTATAAATTAATGATAACTATAAATTTATAAGAAATTAATTTCATAAATTACATTATTTATTGAAATGCTATTTAATTAATTATTTTCTATGTTTACTATCAAATTATATTGATAATTTCAGTTGGTGTTGATATTGTTTTGCAATAGTATTGACGCAACTACACTAAGAGGATTGCTAACGAATATATTTCTTTAATACACCAATAAGCTCGCTCGTTTTGTGCCGTTTCATTTTTTTTTCCTTTCCCTCTTTTTTTATCCTTTATTATTTTTATATATATATATATATATATATATATATATATATATATATATATATATATATATATATATATATATATATATATATATATATATATATATATATATATATATATATATATATATATATATATATATATATATATATATATATATATATATATATATATATATATATATATATATATATATATATATTGTTTGTTTGTTTGGATTTTTGGCGCAAGAGCCAGTCTTGGCTATATCGCGCCTCCAACTAGGTAGATATTTTACAGCTAGGTTCACAATTCTGCTTAATAAACATTATCAAAAAAATTTTATTATATAAATATAAATACAATAAAATTTATTTGATATTGTTTCTGTTAAAGTGAGCTACAATATCACATTCAATTTTTGGAAATACAATAATATGGTTCAAATTACTATCAAAGATTGCATCAAATTTTAATTCTATCAACAATGAATCAACAAGATTCTAATCTAGTAGTACAATATTATTAGAGTTAAAAATAATAGCCCAACTAAAGCAAAAGATAATTTTAATTTCCCCCCTTTAATTATAGTAAGTTTGGATCGTAGTAAGTTTTATAGGATTTAAAATTCTAGGGAGATGCTTGTATAAAATGCTAAGGTGATGTTTGTATTCTTAAATTGACAACTATAATTATGCAGAGTATCTAAAATGAAAATCTAAACACGCCATTTTTAGAGAGTTTTAGATTTGTTACGTTTGCCAATTTTTTAGTATTTCAAATAAAATTTATAAGGATTTTTAACAAAAATCTGAATCTAAGTGAGACAAAAAAGAAAAAAAAGTATGACACACGCAAGGCAAGTAATAAAATACAAAAAATTTTATTAAAATCAATTTCAAAACTCCTTCAAATTGACAGATAATTTTCGTCGTTTTCATCTCACTCTAATTGTGATTAAATTGAACATTGAATAGGATGAGCATGAAAAATATTAAAAGTGAAATAATGAAATCATTTTAATAATAATAATAGCATATAATCATTTACAAATAAACTGCTTAGTGTATAATTCAGTAACATGTTCACTAAAGATCTTGTCCACAAAATTAAAAAACAAAATAGTGTTTTCACTGAATCCAAAGATCGAAATTTCTTTTTCTATCTTAATCCTTCTTTTTCCATTTTTTTGTCTATGATGTCAGTATTTTGTTACTGATCTCGCATGTTGCTGATCTTGCAATCAAAATCTGAAAATAAACAAATAAAAAATTAGAAATAAAAATTAAATACAACTTGTCACCTCAATTTTTAGAGAGGTTTATTTCAACAATTAGCGAGGTTTTAGGAGCAAGTTTTAATTTATTTGTGCAATAAATAATGTAGAAAAATATAAAAATCTTGCGTGATCAACAATATTTTATACACGTGAGTTTTGTAAAAAAGAATTTCAGAAACTTATCTGGCACAAAGTTTCTGAACAGAAACCTTTTCCCACCCTTTAACTTTCAATTGGAGGACCATCTCATAAATCGAGATACTGTTTAGGTATCGACGCCATTCCCAGATTGGAATAGATGCTCATAAATTAAACTATTTCGAAAAGTCCTTTAAATTATTTTCGAAAATTAATGCGAATTAATATAAGTAATTTTTGTAATTAAATATTAATTTTTGTCTTGAGCGAAAAATTCGCGCTGACAGATAAGAAATTTTTCCCTGTTAAAAAACTCAGAATAAGATACTGAGAACGCCGTACATCAAACAAGAGTTAAGCAGAACATGGATTGAACAGTACAAATAAAAAAGAAGAAGAAAATTATATAGCTTTTAATGTGTTAGTCAGATTTTCGAGTATTAATACGTAATTCATTAGCATAACGATATTTAAAGTTAAGAGTATTAGTCCCAAAAATGTAATTCATTTGAATAAAAATGCCTTTTTTTTTCGTCCAATTTTGATTTCAGGAATTTGGTTAGATGACAGGTCAAATTTTTGGACCCCTTAACATTAATATTACATTTTCAGAATTTCACCTTCATTAACAGGGCGTACTATAAGTTTTAGTTCTCAAGGACCATTCGACCAACTTCTTTCATATTTTCGACTTTGTCATTAAAGAGTTCAAAAAGTTTTTGACGTAATTTTTTCAGTACAAATGTCTTTGGTTAAGCAAATTTTACGTTCGTGTGGAAAATATTCGAAAATCATATTACTAATTCTAGAGAGATGGTGAAATAAGCAAAACGATAAGTTAACAATCAGTCTCCTAGCAAACTAGTGAGAAGACCATATATTTACAAATTGCTGATCTCTCACCCCTCTTATATTTTTGTCTGTTCTAATATCCAAAGATTTCAACAAAAAATAAGCCTATTTATTAAGATAAAGAAAGTTTTTGTGTTAAAAAATTTGTGAGCCTTTTAATCCATTTGCATTGCTTTTTCGAAAAGTCAATCACTGGAACAAAGGTTTTCTGGGTGTCCTGTTACTAATTTTACGAACTGTACATAGAATAATGGAGCAAAACAGTAATTTATTTATAACTTTGATGAAAACATTTTGCTGTCTTCGTACTTGACATTATACACACTTAATTATGCAGAAATATATGCATGTGAGTTGGCTAGCAATGCGTTTGGCACAAGCGGAATATGTTTGCACAATTGGCACCCAACCATGTACTTGTTTGTCTAAATTTAAGACTTAGGAGAAAATATTTTGCAGCATTCTTAATTTTTATTTTATACCTCATAACTTTTAAAATTTTTATTTTAAAAATGGTGTTTTAACACTTAAGAGTCACTACCATATTTTTTTATTACCAGATATCTCTGAATATATTTTATTCTAAAATAGCTTTCTTTTTTATTCAAATATATTCTACTCAAAATTAACTTTTTGTAATTTTTTTAGAATTTTCTTATGTAAAATGTGTCTTAAAATTTATTTTGTTTATAATTTATTAAATAGTACTTAGATGGCTTAAAGTTTAACATGAAATGTCTTGATTACAAAAATATGAAAAAGGAAAAAAAAGAGTAGTATTAATACATTAAACATAAAACCAACTTACTCATTTTCGGCAACTTCTTTTGTGAAATTTAGTCCGCTCGGAAATAGAGACAAAATATGATGCAAAATCCTAAATAAAAAATAAAAAATCCATTATTTATTTTCAGAATTACTCAAAGTAAAGAATTACTTTTTTTAATTTGATCAAAAAAAAAAAAAAAATTGTTATACTCTTTCTCTTTTTTCTTCTTCTTTAAACAAGAAAATTAAAAACTTTAAATTTTTTTTCAATTATTGAATTTTTATTTGTTAAAAGTAATCATAATAGTTCAAAAGGAAGATATCAATGTAATAATTAATTAGTAATAAATATTGATTTAGTAATAGTATTTGACCAAGATTTTATTTTCCTAACTATTAAGATAGAGAGATGCGGTGATTGAAAAATATTGATGCTGTTTTTGTAGTTGAAACTATGTGGTTACATGCTTTATAGTAAACAAACCGTATAATTGAACTAAATTCAGATAATCTAGAAAAATAAAAATGAAAATTAAGAAAAGAATATATAAAAATCATGATTTTTTTTAATTGTTTACATCGTTGCGGATTTTTTCCCTCTCTTTATGGAAAACTTCCCGTTGAGTTTTTAGTTAATATCATTGAATAAATAATTTATGCATAACTAAATATTTTGTATGCATAAGTATCCTTCCGATTTTACTTTCTCCATTAATTTGGGAATAAAAAATGAGTAATAAATTTACAAGTTCCCTTATAAAAATATTCGAGATAAAAGTTGTTAAAGTTGTTTTAAAAAGGAAAGCATCATCTATTTCGTACTGTAGGCCTATTTATTTCGAGAACGAGTTGTGCTAATTTAGTACGAAAGGACACTTTTAAGTACAAATGAATGTCTGGTCATTCTCATAAAACTAAGAAAATTTATAAACAATCCTCTTCATTGTTTGAAAATTTTAATTTATCCCAGAAACTGTCAAGTAGATGCAAAACTATTTAAAAATTAAAGTTAAAGTAACTAAATAAACTAAATAACTGAAGCAATTGAATGCGTTGTTGATTTCATAAAATAATTAACTAATTAATTAAAAAATAATATCTTACGTTTTCTTTTTCATCTGCGCGCTTTCTTTTACGTTGACGTTTACTAGCCTGAAAGAAAAACAAGTGTTAAGTGACAATTATACAAGATTTTTTTCAAAGAAAAAGTAATTTTAAATGTAAAATATTTTTTTTCCAAATATCTTCAAGGTATTATTGAAACTGATTTTTAAAAAATAAGATCAAAAGTATATATATTTATTTAAAAAAGTATTATAATTATTTTTTTAAAAGTATCTCAATTTTTATGTGTAAAATTTATTTTCAAGAAAGCAGTTTTAAATGAATTACACAAGGGAACTAATTCTTTGAACCATTTAAACAAATACTTCATCTTTACTGATTTTGGTGTGGGGTTTCCTAATTTGAAACTTGATTTGATTTTAAACCTATATTTTTAATGACATTTTCAGCCTACTTTTGTCGGCTTTGTACAAAATTGAAAACGTTACAATTAACATGGGGTCACATAAATGTTCAGCAAACTTCCGGGAGTGTTATCAGGATAAAAACTGAATAAAAGCCCATTCCCGAAAACGGTCACGGTATGCGGCGAAAGGAGCAACCCCTATTATTATCTGTTCATAAGCATACGAGGAAACAGTACATATTAGAGAAACCACCCCTAGCCGCACATGATGACATTTCCAGACAATGTCATCATGTGCGAGTAATGTAATTTCATTTTCTAATTTTATGTGTTATGTAATTTTAATCCTGATCATGGGCCCTAAACCTGCTAGAAATTCATATAAACCCTTGTTACATATAACGCGTTAAAACTTGAACATTACGACAAAACATAGACTAAAATGTAGTTAAGAAAAAAAATGAACCGATTGCCGATTTAAAATAAGCTAGGTGAAGGAATACAAAATCTGTTTAATAAATCTCCCGCAACTGAAAAAACGAAACATTTGTTTCCGATTATAATTAAGAAAAAAGTTTGCTAGAGTATCTTAACAAAATTATTTATTATTTGATAGAAAGTCAGTATTAAATTATCAAAAACAAGAAAATCGAGTGTATATGTTGTGTAAGAATGATTTTTTTAAAAAATAAACTGTAGCTTAATGATAGGTATAGGTATTTACCATAGCATCAATAAAGTAAAATATAGATTTTGAATTTTCTATGCACACACATATATTCATATACACTTAAATATATACAATGGTGAAACACTGCTGCTTGAAATTATCTATATTTCACATAAATCAGTGAAAAATGTATGTTTTTCAATATGAGGGGAAAATTTTTTTAATACTTGTTGAGCTAATAACAAGTACTAAAACTTTTTTATTAATCATTGATTTTTTAATATTTATCACGCTATAAATATATTTGCTAATCTACTAAACCAATTCATTGTCAGTAATGTCATCATTTTAAATTCAGTTCTATACAGTTATCTTTTGACAATTCTTACAAAACCAAAGCATAATTATAAAAAATTTTATAATCATGTCGCGCACTTACATTAAAAAAATATGAAATAATTTTTTTAACTTACCGATTTGGTCGACTGTTCAGCATTTGGTTGGCTGGTCAGCTCAAATACTTCCGGTTTCTCAACTAATTTCTAAAAAAAAAAAAAAAAAAAAAAAAAAAAAAACGTGAATACATATTATTAACATATTTATATATTTTTATATACATATTTATATTTTATCATCAGTATCAAAGCACTTTTTTAAAAAATATTTGTGACTCCAAAGCGTCTTTAGCGCTGTGACAGGTGTTCTTAAAGTATGTATTAAAGATCAAGGACTATCTTGCATGTGAAAGCAAAATGGATAAGTCTTTTCTATTATTATTTGAAATGCATGTCTTTATTGCTGAATTATACTGTCCAAACACAATCAAATTCACTTAAAATTTATGTACAGTGATGTTACCATTTTAAATTCAGTTCTATACAGATATCTTTTGACAATTCTTACAAAACTAAAACATAACTATAAAAAAATATATAATCATCTCATGCACTTACATTAAAAAATGTGAAATAATTTTTTTAACTTACCGATTTGGTCGACTGTTCAGCATTTGGTTGGCTGGTCAGCTCAACTACTTCCGGTTTTTCAGCAAATTTCTAAAAAAAAAGTTAATACATATTATTAACATATTTATATTTTTTTATATACCTATTTATATTTTATCATCAGTACGAAAAAACTTTTTTTAAAAAATTCGTCACTCCAATGCGTCTTTAACGCTGTGACAGAGGCGTTCTTAAAGTATGTAATAAAGATCAAGGACTACCTTGCATGTAAAAAAAAATGGATAAGTTTTTTCTATTATTATTATTTGAAATGCATGTCTTAATTGCTGAATTGTACTTTCCAAAACATAATCAGATTCACTTAAAATTTATGCACAGTAATGTCATCATTTTAAATTCAGTTCTATACAGTTATCTTTTGACAATTCTTACGAAACCAAAGCATAACTATAAAAAATAATATAATCATCTCATGCACTTACATTAAAAAATATGAAATAATTTTTTTAACTTACCGATTTGGTCGACTGTTCAGCATTTGGTTGGCTGGTCAGCTCAACTACTTCCGGTTTTTCAGCAAATTTCTAAAAAAAAAAAGTTAATACATATTATTAACATATTTATATTTTTTTATATACCTATTTATATTTTATCATCAGTACGAAAACACTTTTTTTTAAAAATTCGTGACTCCAATGCGTCATTTACGCTGTGACAGAGGCGTTCTTAAAGTATGTAATAAAGATCAAGGACTATCTTGCATGTAAAAAAAAAAAAATGGATAAGTTTTTTCTGTTATTATTATTTGAAATGCATGTCTTAATTGCTGAATTGTACTTTCCAAAACATAATCAGATTCACTTAAAATTTATGCACAGTAATGTCATCATTTTAAATTCAGTTCTATACAGTTATCTTTTGACAATTCTTACGAAACCAAAGCATAACTATAAAAAATAATATAATCATCTCATGCACTTACATTAAAAAATATGAAATAATTTTTTTAACTTACCGATTTGGTCGACTGTTCAGCATTTGGTTGGCTGGTCAGCTCAACTACTTCCGGTTTTTCAGCAAATTTCTAAAAAAAAAAAGTTAATACATATTATTAACATATTTATATTTTTTTATATACCTATTTATATTTTATCATCAGTACGAAAACACTTTTTTTTAAAAATTCGTGACTCCAATGCGTCATTTACGCTGTGACAGAGGCGTTCTTAAAGTATGTAATAAAGATCAAGGACTATCTTGCATGTAAAAAAAAAAAAATGGATAAGTTTTTTCTGTTATTATTATTTGAAATGCATGTCTTAATTGCTGAATTGTACTTTCCAAAACATAATCAGATTCACTTAAAATTTATGCACAGTAATGTCATCATTTTAAATTCAGTTCTATACAGTTATCTTTTGACAATTCTAACAAAACCAAAGCATAACTATAAAAAATAATATAATCATCTCATGCACTTACATTAAAAAATATGAAATAATTTTTTTAACTTACCGATTTGGTCGACTGTTCAGCATTTGGTTGGCTGGTCAGCTCAACTACTTCCGGTTTTTCAGCAAATTTCTAAAAAAAAAAGTTAATACATATTATTAACATATTTATATTTTTTTATATACCTATTTATATTTTATCATTAGTACGAAAACACTATTTTTTAAAAATTCGTGACTCCAATGCGTCTTTTACGCTGTGACAGAGGCGTTCTTAAAGTATGTAATAAAGATCAAGGACTATCTTGCATGTAAAAAAAAAATGGATAAGTTTTTTCTGTTATTATTATTTGAAATGCATGTCTTAATTGCTGAATTGTACTTTCCAAAACATAATCAGATTCACTTAAAATTTATGCACAGTAATGTCATCATTTTAAATTCAGTTCTATACAGTTATCTTTCGACAATTCTTACAAAACCAAAGCATAACTATAAAAAAGAATATAATCATCTCATGCACTTACATTAAAAAATATGAAATAATTTTTTTAACTTACCGATTTGGTCGACTGTTCAGCATTTGGTTGGCTGGTCAGCTCAACTACTTCCGGTTTTTCAGCAAATTTCTAAAAAAAAAAAAGTTAATACATATTATTAACATATTTATATTTTTTTATATACCTATTTATATTTTATCATCAGTACGAAAACACTTTTTTTTAAAAATTCGTGACTCCAATGCGTCTTTTACGTTGTGACAGAGGCGTTCTTAAAGTATGTAATAAAGATCAAGGACTATCTTGCATGTAAAAAAAAATGGATAAGTTTTTTCTATTATTATTATTTGAAATGCATGTCTTAATTGCTGAATTGTACTTTCCAAAACATAATCAGATTCACTTAAAATTTATGCACAGTAATGTCATCATTTTAAATTCAGTTCTATACAGTTATCTTTTGACAATTCTTACAAAACCAAAGCATAACTATAAAAAATAATATAATCATCTCATGCACTTACATTAAAAAATATGAAATAATTTTTTTAACTTACCGATTTGGTCGACTGTTCAGCATTTGGTTGGCTGGTCAGCTCAACTACTTCCGGTTTTTCAGCAAATTTCTAAAAAAAATAGTTAATACATATTATTAACATATTTATATTTTTTTATATACCTATTTATATTTTACCATCAGTACGAAAACACCTTTTTTAAAAAATTCGTGACTCCAATGCGTCTTTAACGCTGTGACAGAGGCGTTCTTAAAGTATGTAATAAAGATCAAGGACTATCTTGCATGTAAAAAAAAATGGATAAGTTTTTTCTATTATTATTATTTGAAATGCATGTCTTAATTGCTGAATTGTACTTTCCAAAACATAATCAGATTCACTTAAAATTTATGCACAGTAATGTCATCATTTTAAATTCAGTTCTATGCAGTTATCTTTTGACAATTCTTACAAAACCAAAGCATAACTATAAAAATAATATAATCATCTCATGCACTTACATTAAAAAATATGAAATAATTTTTTTAACTTACCGATTTGGTCGACTGTTCAGCATTTGGTTGGCTGGTCAGCTCAACTACTTCCGGTTTTTCAGCAAATTTCTAAAAAAAAAAAAAGTTAATACATATTATTAACATATTTATATTTTTTTATATACCTATTTATATTTTATCATCAGTACGAAAACACTTTTTTTAAAAAAATTCGTGACTCCAATGCGTCTTTAACGCTGTGACAGAGGCGTTCTTAATGTATGTAATAAAGATCAAGGACTATCTTGCATGTAAAAAAAAATGGATAAGTTTTTTCTATTATTATTATTTGAAATGCATGTATTAATTGCTGAATTGTACTTTCCAAAACATAATCAGATTCACTTAAAATTTATGCACAGTAATGTCACCATTTTAAATTCAGTTCTATACAGTTATCTTTTGACAATTCTTACAATACCAAAGCATAACTATAAAAAATAATATAATCATCTAATGCACTTACATTAAAAAATATGAAATAATTTTTTTAACTTACCGATTTGGTCGACTGTTCAGCATTTGGTTGGCTGGTCAGCTCAACTACTTCCGGTTTTTCAGCAAATTTCTAAAAATAAAAATAAAAAGCGTTAATACATACTATTAACATATTTATATATTTTTATTTACATATTTATATTTTATCATCTGTATTAAAACACTTTTCTTTTAAAATTTGTGACTCAAATGCGTCTTTAACGCTGTGAGAGGTGTTCTTAATGTATGTAATAAAGATCAAAGACTATCTTGCATGCTAAAAAAATGGATAAGTCATTTGTATTATTATTATTTGAAAGCATGTCTTAATTGCTGAATTGTACTTTCTAAACATAATCACATTTACTTAAAATTTGATCAGATAAGGAATAAACGCTAAATTCTTTAAATAGTAATTGTTCTGAAACAGCTTTTAGTTCATTATTTAAAATTAAACATTCCGAGCAAGATATCTTAAGCACAAAGGAACTTTAAAAAATGCTTAAAAAGAGAGAGAAATGAAGCTCACCTTCTCATTGCTGGTTACCTCGATTTCCATACCAACATCCATAAAATTAAAAAGCACTTCGTCCAAAGGAAAATCAACCTATCAAAGAGTTGAATAAAATGTATTCTTGTTTAATAAATAGACATCTTGTTGAACCTAAGTTTTAGTCTCTAAAGGTGCATTTTGTTTTAGTTTTTTAGACTTATATTAAACTTATCAAGTTTTCAATATGAGGTACAGTTTTTTTTTAATGCTTGTTGACCAATTCATTGTCAGTAATGTCATCATGTTAAAATTAGTTTAAAAACTAATCTCTTGACAATTCATGTAAAACCAAACTATAAAAAGTATAGAAAAATCTCATGCTTTTTTACGTTATTAAATCTGAGGGATTTTTTTTTCTTCAAAATATCACAGCTTTTAAAAATCTTTGATTAAATATGTGTTCGGAATAATTGAAAAAATCATTAGAAATACGTTTGAACCTTCTCACTTGGGGCTCATTTCAATTAAATAAATAAGAGAAAATTATGTCAATAATATATTTTAAACTTACCGACTTGGTGGGCATCTCAGTATCCGTTAACTTCTTTAAAAGAGTTCCTTGTTCCGTTACAACTTTCTAAATAAAGAAAAAATATTTATCAGATGATAATCAGCACTTTCAAAATGAAAAAATAATTAAAAAATGTTCATACAAAAATTAAAATATCTCGCTCAATTCAAGAAATATTGAAATATTTAGAGTTGAATAAAAGATTCAAATTAATTCAATTCAATATTATTTCAAAAATATATTAATATTGAATTACTTAGAGTTAAATAAAGGATTTAAAATGCTTTATGATTTTGCTCTATTTAGAAACTTTGAATATTAAAACTAAATCATAACTATCCATTCGAAAAGTTTTGAAATGTTTAGAACATAATAGAAGATTTAAATCGCGTTAAAATATTATTTATGTTTCTATTAGAATTTTTACAAGCTAATTCCAGAGAAAGACAGTAAGTATAACAATATTTTATTTTATAACCGTCTTTAAACAGCCGATCCACTTTTTAGGTTTACGACTACTAATGTTCAACTCCGAAGACTACGAGAAGCTTCCACAGTTAGCCTGACGGCAAAGAAATTCTAACCCATGATCCGTCTACCACTGAGGCTATTTCATGTCAATACTGTGGTCGGTGCAAGCTGGATGCGGAATTTGTGTTGACAGCCATCGATGGGATTCGAACCCGTGTCACCTCATTTGAAGGCGAACGCTCTGCCCCTCAGTAATAGTGGCTCAAGTATGACAATATTGCCAAAAATAGGGAAAAGTAAAATAATATAATTTTATTCATTTTTAAATGAAAAGTAGAAAAATAACTAAATTTTGCTAAATAGCAGCATTGTTTTTAAAATTTATTGACTAAAGATACCTCTCGATCATTTCGTATTCTGCACAGCTCTGAATAAAGCGGGTCTTTCAAAACTTCCTATAAAAAGATAAACATTTATATAAATATAGATCAATAAATAGAAAATAAATAAAATAACAATTTAAAAAAAAAGTTTTTTTTTTCTTTTTTAAGAAAATTAAAAAATAATTGTATTTGTGCCAGATAAAATTTTAAAACAGTAGGAAGATTCAGTTTCCTAACTTTCAAAAATAAAAAAGTTTCTGATTGATAGTTCATTCAATTGATCGGAAACATGATATTAAAAGAAGTTTTTTTTTATAATGTATGTATTTTATTTAGTGATAATCATGCCGATATGTTTTCCCTGTAAGAAATTCAGGATCAAATTACGGTAAAATGTATTGGATTAAAGGTGCTTTTTAACGTAACATTCATTTTCGCGAAAACAGGTTATGGAAGAAAATCTGATAACCCGTAATTACTAACAGCCATAATCATCGTAAAATAGCTGAATAACTGTAATAAAATAAAAATTACAGTAAAATTTACGATATAAATGGATCTTGTGATAGAAAAATTTTACGGATGATGTATCCAAAAAGCTGAAACTATAGCCATAGTTTCATCTCAAATATCTTACAGTGTTGTTGCAGTGGCCCGGGAAGACTAAAACTTTCATTGTCACTGGACAAGTAAAGATTTGAGAAATCTAGCTAGTTGTGAAATGTTCGAAACTTTGAGTTCTTGATTTCACTTTCCAAATAGGAATATATACAATAATAACAAAACTTTCAAACAAGACAATATATTTTAAATATTAAAATTTCGTGAAAAAAGTTTTTTGAAACAATACTTACATAATACTTGTCTGATTTCCTCATTTTCTTTTGAATTTCTGTTAGAATCTGTAAAATATGCGTTAATATTCGTATTAATAATTAATTAGGAAATAAAATAAAGTGAATAGTCAGTCTTTCAGAATATAAAATAAATAATACTTACGTAATTTTCTGTACTGTTATAAAGATCCACTTCCATGCGATTAATTTCCTAAATAAGCACATAAAAATAAAAAATAAAGTAAATTACTCAATGTTATTGTTAATTCAAGATAATAAATATATATCATTTAACGGATAAAATTTTAAGTAAATGAATTTAGTTTGTGAAACTCATACTGTTTAACATACTATATTGAAAAAAAATTTTTTATAGCCTATTGAAAATCGAAATATATTCTTAACAGTCCTCTTTACCGTCGATCGAACTCAACTGTCAAAGAGGTAGAGACGGAGAGGAAAAATTCTAAACAAAAATTTAGTAAAACAATTGTTGAAAAATTGTTAAATAATAAACACTTATATATTTTTAAATTTTTTATAAATATCTTTGCTTTGAACAATTTAAGTTAAAAGAATTTTTCAGCTGCAACAAACCGCTTTTAATCTGTTTAAACTGTGAAAAAAATTAATTTTCTAAAAATCTAAAAACCGACAATTGTATAGTTTTAAGCTACAGACTAAACACCACAAATTTTATATTTTTATTGTTTTAAAGTTTTGTGGAAAGTTCTATAAAAGTTTTGAAAATTATAAAGCGCTATTTCTTCCAATCTTCTAATATATATATTTCAAATATATATATTTCAAATATATATATATATATATTTCAAAACACCAGAAGTTTCATCCAACCTATGGTTAATGTTTTCAATATAGTTATAGTAATATAGTAAATAACAAGTATCTCCAGCTCTTGACTTGCTTGACTTCCGGTTAGAAAGTTAGCAGCTGCTTACTACAGCTTATTCTGTGAGACTATAATTTCAAATAGATAATTTTGTTTTCAATAAAAAGAAATGAATTATATGATTTCTGAACACAAATCAACTTTTTTTCTTAAGTTATTAAAAATATTAAGTAATTCTGGAGAGTTAAATATGAAAATTTTTATTAGTTATTTACGGATATACTATTAAAAAATATGCCGTGGTTGCTAGATTTGGAATGAACTCGCTTTTTTTACGGCAGTCCTGATTTGATCTTTTTTAACTACCTGTTCGCTTTTTTTTAACTGCCTGTTTCTTAACTGCCTGTGTTTTATTACTGCCTGTTCGCGTTGCAAGACGCGTACTATCTTACATTTGTGTTAGCATATCGTTCCAGATGCGAGACTAAGCTCATTTTGCAAATTATCATTTATGTTGAAATTTTTAAAGTTGGTATAGTGGTGACAAGGTAATAAGTGCTTTAAAACGATTCTTTTTTTCAAATGATAATTCTTCAAATGTTAAGGTACACAGCAAGAGGCAATTCAAGTTTAAGACTTAGTACTCTCTGTAAACACAAATTATAAATTATGTAACAAGTACTATGTATGCAAGAAATACTACGCAAGAAAGTCTCAAAGCACAATGATTATGTTGTGAGTCAAATGCTCTCAAAATACACCAGGAAATTTACCCGAAAGTATAGGCAGTAAAGAGCCTGCAGCTCTCTCTAGTGTAGAAAGCACCATCCATCCTCACCTCCTTTACTGGATTAATCACTTATTAACAACAACCACCACAACATAATTACATATTTATATTTCAAAAAGTTGATACTTACATAAGCTTCCTGAATCTTCGAAACGTTCCGAGATGAATCATTAAACACTTCGGATTTCTGAAAAAAGGCAACTAATTAGAAATCTTTAAAGGGTTAGTTTATGAAAAAAAAAAGTCTTTTCCCAAATTAATCGATAAAAAATGTAGTTTATATAAACTAAGGAGTAGTTAAGGAGAAGAGTCATTTTTGAAAGAAAAGTTAATACTCCACGTAAGCAAACTTGTTTCGTATCTCTTAGTTAATTTGTATAAAAAGTGCGAAAGATTTAATTAATTGAATACGATCATATTTACGTAATCTAAGAAATGTTAAAAGATACGAAAGTACTAAAGATATACGCTGTAAGAATTTTCTTTCTGAAAATACGGTAAAATAACCGGTAGCAGTCTGTTCATCTGAATACCCATATTGTTTATAGGTAGGAACATTTTTTACCTTAGCTATTTTGAAACCGTTTGCAACTGGTATGGTTAAAAAAGCATGAGTACAGAACTATATGGTTTTGTGACCATTCACTACTGGTATAGTTTCCGAACCAAAAAATGAAAACAAAGCGGATACTGTAGGTGCTGCGCTATTAGAATAAAATGAGGAAACAGTAGGAATAATAAAAATAAATCTAATACTGCTTTATAGAATAATAAAAAAAATAATTAATAGAATCAGATTAATAATAATTCGTAATAATAATAAGTAATAATAATAATTTACAATAATTAATAACTAAGCACTTTAAAATGCTATGATCTAAAATTTTACGAGTAAAATGCTTACACAATCGATTTCAGGAGATGAATCATTCAATGTAGATGTTGAACTCGACTAATGAAATAAATAGAAAGAAAAATATCTCTCGTTAAAAACATTATCACAAAATGAACTGAAATGTTATTCATATAAAATAATATAATTTGACTTCCTTCGCAAATATATTTTTCAAGAAAAAATATAAAATTAAAATTATTTTTCATTTATTTTAAATCGTATTTAATTCCATGAAAGAATAATACTCGCAAATTTCTTTACTGGAGATGTATCTTCCAAATAATAAAGACACTCATTTTTACTCATATTGATTCACTCATTCACACTCATATAAATTCACTTTAAAAGAATTCAAAATTAGAAAAATTTAAAAATAATAAAAAGGAAAAAATTTTAAAAAATAAAATAACATTTTTAAGATTTTTCTCTAGAAAAGGGTCAGAATTAATCAATAATTTTTTAAATTTTATATTCCCCAAGAAATATATTGAAAATTACAAAAGATCTTCATCTTCTCTTTATTCCTGGACATTGAATAAGGTTTTAACAAATTAAAACCAGTTTGATTGCCTGATGAAATTTGTTGATAATTTCTGAGATTCGTGTTTCCCATTCCAATCAATATTCATCGAGAATCAAACATGACTTTTTGTTCCAAATATCGCATTCTACTATATCGATTCGTTAGATTCTTAAAACATGGAATGAATTTCGACTCCCTTGTTATCAATGACTCCAAATATATAATATAAAAACAATAAGAAAACCCATCTCGGATATAAAAACAATAAAAAGGAAGAAGTTCTATTAATTTAATTTAAACAAATTTTCATTATTTATGTAAAATCACATAAAATGTTTCTTGAAGGATATCCCTTGCAATGAGGAACTTTCTTAATGTTTAGAAGGGGGAAAAAAAGATAAGTTGAAAGCAACTTACCTGTTGAGAACTGGAAATCTCTAGTTTGATGGCAAAAGTTGTTCCATCATAAGTAACTTCCTATAAAAAAGAGTATCAATATTTATTAATGCTGTAAAATATATGACTCTCTAAATCACAGACTTATAATCTATATCAGTGTTTACCTGTCATAAAAACTCTATCACGATATTCAAGTCTTAGATAGCTTTGAAATTCATGCAACAATATTTTTAAAGATGGAAAACGATAACTAATATTTGTTTACAAGAGCTGAATATTGTTTTAATTTATGAAAAAACAAAACAAAAGGAAACAACAACAATATAATGATCAGCTCTTCATATATATTTTACGGACATGACTTTTATCTCTTTTAGTCTTTCACTTCTTTTTAAAATTTACATTTAATTTTAAATTTGATCTCTTGACGCTTTGATACTTAACACTAATTGTTTTAAACGTTCATTGCTGCATTCTCTTTCGTTTGCCCGACTCTGAGGATTTATAACCCACGATGCGCTGAACACTGAATATATTAAGCGTCCCTGAATAATTTTCCCTGAAATAGTTTATTTAATATTTTAAATAGAAATTTAAAGCACTAAATATTTTTAATGGGTTACTAAAATTAAGCTCGCCTTTAAAACAAATTTTTTTTTTGCGAAAAAGTCACTAAAATGATCCTATTGCGCATGCAAATATTTTTTGTTAGTAAACAAAAAAAAATAATGAATAAAAAAACTTTAACAGTGAAAAAGTAAATGAAAAATTTGACTATAATATTGCATAAAATTGACAAAATAAGAATTGTTTGAAAAAATTAGAGCGAATATATTTCTGAAATTGCGCTAGCTTTTCAAACGAAATGTTTTTGGGATAAATCCATGATATTGGTCCTATTGCGCATGCAAATATTTGTCTTTAGTTAACGAATAAAAATAGTGAATAAATAAAATTTATGCATTGAGAAAGAAAATTGAAAATTTGATAATCGGATTTTATTGAAAGCTGACTGTAATTATTGTTTGAATGGATGAAAAGCGATCTCAATGATGCTAAAAAATTCTCTAAAATTCCAGAATAACAATAACTATATTTTACTTTCTTGTTACGGGAAATGATGCATGAGTTAAAATATAGTGCTGATTAGAATAAATATCTAATGCAAAGTTCCTGGAGAAAAAGTAATGTAAATCTATAACAGTACAATATATAGATAATTGTAGTACATTTAATTGTAGTTTAAGGCTATTAAATTAAAATAATTTAATAGCCTTAAACTACAATTAAATGTACTACAATTATCTATATATTGTCCACATTAAAAGGACTTCAATAAATAAAACAATAATTCTTCAATAAATTTTATATATTCTCGATACTACTTAAAACATATAATTTCAATATTTATTTAACCATAAACAAAAATTAAATGCAATTTTTTCTTTTATTGTTCTTATTAATTAGAGAGGAAAGAAATTTTTTGTTGCGCTTATAAAACTTTTAAATTCATAACTAAAAGTAATAGAATATGACCTATCCATTTTAGATACTAGTGGAAAATAAATAACTAAATAACCATAAAGTAAATTTCAATGCAATATTTTCGATTTTTTGTTCATATTAAATGGACTGGAATAAATAATGTTTGTCGTGATTATTGAATATTTTTAATTTATAACTAAAAATAATAGAATATGATTTATTCATTCTAGATATTATATATAATTTAAAAAATAATTAGCTATTAATTGAAGTTAAATGCAGTTTTTTGATTTATCGTTGATATTAAATGGACAGAAATAAAATAAAAAAATTTGTGTGTATTAAATTTCCCTGCTTGTAATTAAAAATAGTAATCGAATTATTTTCTGAAAATATTAAAACATTTGAAAATTTTCTAATGAGTTAAAAAAATAAATTTCTGCATTTTTGGATGAAAAAAAATGCCAATAATTTCTCAATATTTAAAAAGGCAATGATTTAAGATGAAGAGATAGAATAAGATAACATAGATTTTTGTCTATAAACGAAGTTTACTCTTCCTTTTTAGCTGTAATTAATTTGTTTAAATGCACAAGCAAAGAATAAACTAATTATTATGTCTATTTTTAAAAGCAACTTTCACGCAAAAGTCCTGATTTAGAGAAATCTTTAACAAATGGATTTCTTAATAAATTAAAACTAAAATTTTTTAGAATGTTTAATAAAAAATGATTTAAAATGTCTTTTATATTTAAGGCTTTCCTTACTATTTATCAGTAATACTTACTGAAACTATTATGAACTAATTAATAAAAATCTATGTTTCCTAGAAATATGAAAAAGAAATCATGACAATTCTGATTCCATTAAAAAAAAGAAAAAAAGAGGAGCAGGAAAGAAAAAGAAATGGCGAAATAGCTAACGTTAATAATTTTTTCATAATTATTTTTTCAACGTAAAAGCATTTTATTTTAGAAGAAATAGTGGTTTAAATACATAATTAACAAAACAAAATTATTTTTTGCTAATAAAGTAAAATAAAAACATGTTATGTACCTGTTGATGCCTAGGAGCCATCTCACAATTAACGCGTGTTTTAATTATGGAAAAAATGGTTAGGAAAAAAACTAATGTAAATGAGAAGTCTAATAACGAACACGACAAAATATATCCTCTGGTGGGACTGACTACTGAACAAATACCCCTTTTCACCCACCTCTCCCCCAAACTGCCCCCTCTGGTGGCTAACTTGTCAGCATTTCGAAATAAAAAGAATATTCAGCATTTTGAAATTTAAAATATATCATCAAACATCTGGCAATTTTTCACAAACCAAACCATATTTCAACAATACCGGTTTTTTAATTCCCTCTTTCAGTTTTTAAACCTTTTTACCAGCTTTCGATTCGATTTAACGAAAATGACGTTTTCATCAATTGTTTTAGACAAAAAAAAAAAAAAATTAATAATAATAATAATAATAAAAAAAAATAAAAAATAAATGAATAAAAAAAAATAAAAAACAGTTAAAAAAAATTTTTTTTTTTTTCAGTTTAGTATAAATTATTTTATTAAGAAAATATGTTAATTCTTTTAATGGCAATTTTGAAGGATTAACACTAAGCACGGAAATGAGCGAAAAATTTTCAATTATCATTGTTAATTACAATATTAATATTTTTTTTAATTTCTTTTTCAAACGAAGTGTAACTACTTTAAAAAGATTTCTTCCCTTCATTGATAAGAAATTTTTTATACCCAAGAATTGCGATTTAGCTGATATAGGTAGAATTAGTCATTTAAATTCGAGTTTAATAAAACAATCTTTTATACAGTGAATTTGCGATAACTCGAATCTGATAGGACTGACGAAAAACTTCAACGTATCGGAAGTTCGACTTACCGTTAGTTTCGGTTTTGAACTTTCAAAATATTGTCGGATTATTTAATTAATGCTTATTAATTACAAATCTTTTAATTGCTTACAATATTTAAGATCATTTTTCTGACAAGCCATTTACGATAAGACTGTTTGAAGCACTTTATGATACCCTGGTCCATCGGCTGCAACTTTGCTGTTGTGTTTGGCGGGAGAAACTGCAAGTTTACTGCTTTCAAATTAGATAGATCACTATATGCTGTGCATTTATTCATAAAGAGTATCACTTTCTTTTTTTAGCGAAGAATTTCCGATCCAATTTTCTTACATAGTCTTCAAATAAAACTGATGTCATCCAAAACTTTTTGTTAGACTTGTAATCCAAAGGATACGTTTTTACATTCTTGAAACATCGGGGATTTCGTTTTTTTCCGATAACAAGTAAGGGCAATTTCTCTGTCCCAGACGCATTTCCTCCAACTAGGACAGTCAAACGTTCCTTGCTCATTTTACCCCCTGAGCAGTTTTCATCCTTAAACATCATAGTCTTATTTGGAAGACATTTAAAAAATAAACCCATTTCATCAATATTGAAAACATCATTTTTACTGTATCCTTGAAGTAAATTTGGTAACGTTTCATTTAACCACTGTTCACATACTTCAAAAGGGACAGCTTTAGCTTCTCCATGAAGAGTGCGAAAGACATTGTGCGTGTGTTGCAAAGGAAGGGGCAAGATATCAGCTCCTAGGTTTTTTTTCTTGCTTTAAGAGATCCAAAAAAAAAATCGAGTTAAAGGGAGTAAAACTCGAGTAATCGAGAATAATTAACATGAAATTGAAGATAAAAGGGTCGGGGCCTCATAAAAAAATCGAGTTATTGTAATATTCGAGTTATCGTATTTCGAGTTATAGCGAATTGACTGTATTTATCAAATGTAATACTGTCTAATTTTTTTAGTTTAACTAAAATAGCTGCACACTTTCTGCCAGCTTCTAACTTTCTTTAACGAAATAATGTTAAATAAACTTTATAATTGTTAATTTCGAAAGAAAATAGAGCGAGAAAAAATACGGCCAAAACTTATGCTCTATGGGAACACTCTCGGGAAAATTCATATGAAATTTCTCAGTAATTTTTAACGAAGCACTTTAATGATTTTGGTAAAATTAACAATAAAATATTCTTTCATAATATATGATAAAATTTAGTAAATGTGATAACATTCAGTAATTTTATTATGATACCCTACGGCATGGCATTAAACTATTTATTCGGTTAAATTTACTTTTCTGTTTTGCATTTTCTACTAAATGTGTGGTAATCAGAACTTTTATTTATAAAACCAAAATTTCTAGCAAAACCATTACTATGTAAATGGAGAAATACCCTAATTAATGGTTTAAATACATTTGTTGATTTTCCTCATCGAAATTATTCTTTTCATTTATTCATACATATGTCCACCATAAATGCCACTACAAAATAGTGCGGTAATTTTACCTGATTTTTTTTCCACGTAATATTAAGTTTCAGAATTTAAAAGGATTATTCTAATGGTTAAAGAGCATAAAAAATAATTAGGATTAAAATTTGTTTTTAAAAAATGTTTTAGAATTGACTAGGTTAAAACTTCACAAAAGTGAATTGTAATCGGGATGAATAATTGGAATTACTAGTAAAGACTAAGTATTGCGTTTCTGTAACATTTGTTTACTTATGTTATGAGCTTTAAAATAGTAATTAATTATTTTTTTTCTCCTTAGTTTCAGATCTCCGCAGATTTAGACCGCAAATACCTCTTTTGAGATTTAAAAAAAACGTATTTAAAGCTTGCTATTATGTCCGTAACAAGCAGGCTGAAACAATAGTAAGAAAACAAATATTTTTAAAAAAATATTATATATGAAATATTTTGAATATTATATGTCCTTTGAAATTAAAAATATAGGCATTTAGTATGCATGATATTACCATAAATACCCAGTTGTGATAATGAAAGGATTTTTTTTCTATGTTACGTGTAAACAATTTAATGCAGAAAAAAAAAATTCCACATCAATAATTTCCTTATTGATGTGGAGTTTTTTTTTTCTCCTATTGGCCGGTATATGAATCACTGAAACTATTAAAAAGATATTATAGAAGATTTAATATATAACAATGGGTCTCAGATTTACATTTTTTCCGCTATCGCGCATAAATTCCGTCTGGCAGTGGTGATTACTCTAATTTCCTGTAAAATTTCCTAACTAGAAAAAAAAGTGAAATAAAAACCAACGCACACATTTTACATTCCATGAAGTTTGCATCTTCTGTAAAATTAATCTCTCTAATTATTTGAGCTTTTGAATAATATTTAATGCAAGGATGAGAACTACACAAGATTAAAATGTACTACCCGCATTTAAAAATACCACCTTGGCATTTAAAAATACCACCTTGCTTGAAAATGGCAAATCTGTTATCAGATGTTGCAGTAAACTTTGTAAAGTAAATGATTCTTTCAGTTGTTCTGTTTTCCCAGCACGTATCATTCAAGATTAAAGCAAAAATAGAAGTGTCAAATCCACATTCACCACAGGTGCGCATCTCACAAATTTAAAGTACTAATTTCACTCAAAAAGTTAAACTCATTCATCATAACCACCCACAACAGTGGCGGATCTTTGGTTTCCAGCTGCTGCGTTCGTTATCAGTTGTGAGGAAGGGTATTTAGGAAGTAAATTATGAATATCAATCCGCATTGTGTGTTATTTATTCTTCAGTACCTAGATCGAATGTGTACACTTTCATTGTTCCTCATAAAAAGAGTTTTCTGAATTCTAAGAATCATTACAAGAGAACACGTGTCTGCCAAACCCATTTAAAAAGGAAAGAACGTGCATTTCCCGCCTTTCACACGTTTTTGCACTTATTAAAATTTAGTCGAATAAATTTTTTAAAATATGTTCAAAAATATTAAATAAAGAAGAAACAAATAATTTATATTAGGTCTATCGAAGAATTTAAAGCAACCGTAGGGAAAATTTGTAAGCCTTTATCCATTTTATTACTAAGATCCTAAAAAACGCGGAACTCTAAATGTTTTTTTTTTTTTTTTTTTCTTTTTTTCCTGAAAAATGGTTAAAACAATTTTCCAAGAAAATAAAATTTAAAATTAGGCAATTTGTATTTTTTTTTAAAATTCGTAGGGAATAATTAGTATAAGTTATAAAATATTGCGCAGTTAAAATTTTGTCCGCGTAATAAGCCGTAATCATTCGAATTTGCTACAACTATAATAAATTGCCAATTTAAACCACATTTTCGTGTAAATTTAATCATTCGATACAATGGTTCAATTCGAACAAAAATATGGTTTAATCTATTATCTCATCTTAATATTTTAGCTGACAAAAATTGAAATCTAACAAATTACGACTAACAAAAGCTTAACAAAAAAATCTGAATTCCTTTAATTATCAAAGGAAACAGACAAGAATTGAATTATATGGAATATTCACAAGTCTAATTAGGTCATCAAACTACTTTTGACGTTTTAATTTTGATGATGCTTTATTCATTAGTGATTATAATAATTTCGCTAGTGTTTTTGCTTTTCCTCGCTTGAATACAAATTTTTTATTTCCATTGTATGCATTTTTTACTATATTTTTTGACGAGATTTCGATATATAAGTTAAGAATGCTACCGAATACACCGTATTTTTTCAGTAATAGTACCTAAATCGAGCCGTATTTTCAAATTTCTGTTGGCAACAGCTATTAATTATTTTTCGCATATATACGAAGTATAGATGTTGCAAATAATTATTTCTAAATTTATCTGAAACCACGAATTTATTCGGTGTATAGGATTTTTAAAATGTGTTTTTATGAAAGTAAATAATTTAAAATCACCTGTTACTAAGTTTTAAAAAAAAAGAATGATGAAATTAATGGTAAAGTGGTAGTCGTCCCCACCGATTTGTATATCGGATAATCGAATAACCGGCTTCTATGAATAAAATTAAATGGAACCAAATCATTTTTTATGGAACTAATGCTAAACTTCCCCGTTTAAACAAACATTTGTTTTTTGTCCCCGCCTAATTTCATAAAGTAGAGGTACTGCAGTGAAAAATTTTCGTTTATTTTTGAGAAAAGTTTTACCAGCTACAACGGAATTTCCGTTTTTCAGTTAAGACAATGATACAATAGGCGGTTACTTCAATAGGGACTTCCTGTTCATTAGTTGGTCTAGACTCAAAAATTAATCAAACCTTGCTGCCAGCTTTACATTAAAGTAAACGAAAGGGGATTTTGACTTGATTCACTCACACATCATTTAGAATGTAAAAAAGGTACAGAGTGATTTGTTTTGTAGTTAAGACTTGTTTGACGCTGTTACATTTGATAAGAAAGAGTTTATAAAACCTAACACAATAGTGTACAGTATGTCTTTCTCTTAAATAGAATTATCTTTGCTTAATACAGTGAATAACTCTGAGTTGGTTGCAAATTGAGCGCGAAAAAGATTGATTTGAATTGATCGGGAAAAAAATCAATATTGAAAGCAATAAATTTAAAAAAATTCCAATCTAAAATAGCTCATTAATTTGGTATTTCTCAAGTTAAGGATAAGAAAAGAAAAAGAAAGAAAGAAAGAAGTAAAAATTAATAAAATCTGAATGTATTTGAAAGGAATACGCAAGTCATGAATGTTTAAGTTAAAACTGAAATGGAAAATCTGATTTTGATAAATTGATCAACTAAACGGGTATAAAAACAGTTTTCAATTATAGATTTTTCGGAAGGGATCAAATAATATTTTGACCTACATTATATTTTTAACTAACATTGATTTATTTTTATGTAGCTTTAAAAGTCATTTATATTTTATGATACAGACAGTTTTAATTATAATTGTTTATCTATCATAAAACTGAGTTAATTTAATCTAAATGCTATGCTAAGCATTAAATACAATTAAAAAGTAAAATTTCGCAAATATTTTGAATTTAAAATTAAATATTACTGTCTCAGAGAAATAATTATCAAGATAACGAAGCATAATTTTATAAAAACACCAACAGTTTCTTGTTGAGTTATGATTAATCAGTTCAGTTTTCTTACCTTCCAATGTTAAAATAAATTTTATAACCGAGTGGAAAAATACAACTTCAATAAGCAGTTTTACAGAAATGTTTAAATAGCAATTTATTTAATTACAATTTCATCGTATTTAATCAAAACAGTCAAGTGACCATAAAAGGTACTTAAAAAAATAAAAGTAGGTTTTGAAAATACACGAGGAAATGAATTCGTCAACAAATCCATTTCCCCAAATTTAAATTCTTTTTATTTTATTTTATTTTATTTATTTATTTTTACATATTTTTGACATTTTTTAATTACATTAATTTTTCGAAATAGTTGAATATAGTCAGAAGAAGGGGTGAATAAACGAATTTATTTCATTCACATTTAGATTTTTTAAAAATTTTTAAGAAATTTATTGATTAATTTTTCATTTATTTCAATGTAGTAAAATCCTTTTTTTTATTTGGCTAGTTTACTTCCTAGTAAAAGTCATCAAAATGAAAGAAATATTTAGGGGAAAAAAATCGAATACTTTTGGATGTAAGAATTATTTTATGTTAAAATAAGTTGAAATAAAAATTATTTTGTGTTGAATAATGTCCGCAGAGATTATGATATGAACTGAACACTCCCCTCCCCCCCCCAAATATCCTCATTCACAAATTTTTTCTGAGAACTGATTGCAACTTTAAAACCACACCTTGCTTCTTTTGTCCACTTTGTACGTGAACACCTACTAGTTTCGTTATCAGTTCTTGTTCAAATTCGGAGATATCCTTGCAAGTTTTTAAACCAATTTGTTGTTTTACAGAGTTAAATATTTTTAAAGTATTATAATTATTATCATCAATTAAATGAAATGGGGTTTATTCACTAATTATATTAATAGGTTCTAAAGCACGAAATGATGTGAATGTTTCGTTCTCCTGTAGTTACTTTCTACTAAAAATGGGTGAATATATTAAAAAAAATAAATAAATAAACGCGAAAAGGTACTTTGGTATTTTATAAATTTATTTCATTCAATAAGCCATTCAAGACTATTCATAAAGTCATAACATTAAGTTAGATCATTCATAATATGAAGTAAACCTTTCATAAAGTTTCACGTGAAAGATAATAAAATTTAATTTTATTAGATTTCACAAGGTATTGCTCATAATATTTATTTGGTATATTTTTTTACAGTTTTTTTAGAAAGAAAAATTTTATCGAGAAGTATGGGACTCAAAAATAACCACCCTGAATGAACAAAGAGAATTTTATTTATTTATTTTTTTTGAAATGGTATGCTTCTTTAGATTCATAAGAAGGCAATTTAGGGCAAAAGAAAACTTTACATTGATAGCAGAAAACAGTTTCCTCTTAAAAATGAGAAAGTGGTTTCGGAAGTAGGTTTTGAAAATGCACGAGGAAATGAATTCGTCAACAAATCCATTTCTCCAAATTTTAGTTTTATTTCTTTATTTATTTATACATATTTTTGACATTTTTCAATTACATTTATTTTTTTAAGTAGTTGAATTTAGTTAGAGGAAGGGACGAAAAAAAGAAGTAATTTAATTCAAATTTAGATTTTTAAATTTTTTTTACGAAATTTATTCATTAAGTTTTTCAATGTAGCATGACCTTTTTTTATTTGGCTAGTTTAATTCCTAGTAAAATTCATCAAAATGGAAAAATTATTTAGGGAAAAAAATCGAATGCTTTTGATTTTAAGAATTATTTTATGTTAAAATAAGTTGAAATATAAATTATTTTACTTTGAATAATGTCCGTAGAGATTATGATATGAACTGAGCACTCCCCCCCCCCAAATATCCTCATTCACAAATTTCTTCTGAGAACTGGTTGCAACTTTAAAAGCACACCTTAATTCTTTTGTTCTTTTTGTGGGCGGACATCGACTAGTTTCGTTATCAGTTCTTGTTGAAATACGGAGATTGCCTCGCAAGTTATAAAATCAATTTGTTGTTTTACAGAGTTAAATATTTTATCATAAATAGATATTTTTAAAGTATTATTATTATACTCATCTATAAAATGAAATGGGGTGTATTCCTTAATTCTATTCCCAGGTTTTCATTAAAGGTTCTCTTTCGCATTAAAAATTTACGATAGGCCAGTCGTCAAATTTAGTTAATTTATTTCCTCACCTGCACTAAGTATTCATATTCATTAAAACAAAGCGGAATTAAATTGCGAAGAGGGGATCTATTTGCTGTTTTTAACACCCATTTCGTTTATTATCTCAATGATTAATAGTAAAACAATTAAAAGAAACTATTTTTTTCTTTACCATCAGTTTAAACGATTATTACAGTCATTCTTTTGCATCAAATTGCCAACATATTGATTAAGGATTACACCAAGATTTTGAGATATCGTTAAATTACGAATATTACGTAAGTTTACAGGTAATTTGCAATTTGCTTAGGTAAGACATTAAATTTTCTTTAACTTAAAGAATTTTTTATCAAATGCAAAATTAGTTTCATATATACAAATCAATTGCAGTTTTACATAAAAATTATTATTTTTTGTATTCTTTTATGTATGCAATTTGATTATTTCTGTTGATATGAGTAGAAAAAGTCCAGAACTTTTGAGAAATCTTATTACGCTTGATTTGAACGACCTTGAAATATAATGAATTATTAAAATTTATCAAAGGTTATAAATTGAGCAATTTTTATTCTTGCGTAAAAGTTATCCAATAGACAATTTAAAGGTATAAAAATAGATTATTATTATTATATCATTTGTGACAAAACTCGATTAAATAATAGAAATTTAAAAATGGGTGAGCTTTAAAACAATGATCATAACATTTCCCTCTTGGAACATCAGTGTTCTAATCGTGGCACCCCCTTTTTTTTTAAAGAGAATTTAGATGTAGAGGGGGAGGAAACAAGGTATTCCGCGATAAGTATTCTAGAGCTAGTTGGTGGTGCTTGTGTCGTCGCTGAGTCGGAATATTTTTCATAACAGCATTACTACATACGGCTACAGGTGGCTTGAGCTATGGCTTTATATTGTCATTCAAGTCATCGTATTTTCTTACTATCTCTTTTTCGAAGATATATATTATATTATATAGGATATATATATATTTTATATAATATAATATTAGAGAATCTTAAATCTCATGATAAAGAGAAGATATAAGAGAGATATTTCTCGCATTTTATTAGGTTATTTGCACAATAACGTTATTCGTATATGTGCAAATTTGTGTAGAATTCAAAGTACATTAGAAGTACGAAGAAATATTTTTCAGCTTTATTTTGTTAACTTTTGAGCACATATTTTTTCATCATTTGCTTCGATTATCCTTTCAGTATATATAATGATCACATTTTTATATTTTCAGCAGTTATGTGCTTAATTTGTACTTTTAGTCTTAACTATTTTAAAGATATTTCCCAATTAGTAGTAAACACAATATTATATAGTTTTCGATTATAGGGATATCAGTAGTTAGAGCTAAATATTAACTTTGTGTAAATAACGTAGCATGAATATGGGTACATATTTTTAACATTATTCTGTAACATAGAAATATTAATTAAAATTCTGTTTTGATGAGTTTTTTTTAAACTTTTCCTTTTCTGAATAAGTTGTTATAGATTGTCTTTTGCAACATATTTGTGAGGTAAAAAAATGTGATTTAAGAATTTCTTAAAAGAAAAAATACTTTTATTTTAATGAACTGAAAATTAAAATATTGCTGTTAAGGTTACAAATTTTTAAATTCTTACATGACAACCCAAAGGTATTAAAATAGATCATTATTAAATCATTATTAACAAAACATGATTAAATAATGCAAAAATTAAAATGCGTAGTCTTTAAAACGGGAAAAGGAAAGAGGGCGCTATTATCATTTCCGCCCTTAGAACATCAGAGTTCTAAGCGTGCAATCCCTTTTTAAAGAGAACTTAGGGGTATGTGTGGAGGGGGGGGGAGAAATGTGATATTACTCTTCAAGTATTTTGTACTGGTGTTTGTTGTGTCCGTGCAGAATATTTTGAGCTGTGTCTTTGCTGAATATGGCTTGTCACGTAAGTTATTGAATTTTCATACATTTTCTTTTTTTCGCGTCTCTTTAAATATATATTTCCTGTTATTTTATTCAGTTGTTTAACGTTTTTTAATCGCACGTTTCTATAATGTTTCTTAATCACACATGTGTAAATAAGCATGAAATCTAAACTATATTAGATGTAGGAAAAATATATTCCATAGCTCTATTTTGTAAATTTTAAAGCATATATGTTTTGTTATTTATCTTTATTGGGCTTTCTATGTTTATAAGGAACACGTTTTCATTATATAGTTAGTCACTTGCTAACTTTATACTTTAAAAGTTTAACTAATTTAATGATATCTCCTTATTAGTAGTAAACCTTATATTATATAGTTTTGGATTATAGACTTAACTGTAATTAGCATTAAATATTAAATTTCTTTAAGTAACGTTGCAGAAATTTGGTTTCATAATTTTAATTGTATCAGGCTGCAAAGAATTTTTAAATAAAAATTTAGTTTGGTTGATTTTTTTTTAAAGTTGTAATATTTTATTGTTTGAATTTCGGGAAGTTTTAAACATTCTATAATAACATGTTTTGGAGAAGAAAAAAAAATTATATATGAAATTTTTCGTTTAATGTATAAATTTTTTTATTTAAAAAGATTAAAATTTTTTAATTTAATTTTATTTAGCAAAAAATATTGTCTGGTAATCCTTATATCTAGTTATTTTTCTTTAACGATAAGCTATTAATTTTTGAATTCTCAATTGTATGTTAATAACTTTGTAATTTAAAAAGGGGCTATGATGTATTTTATTCAATTTCAGGAATAGTGATAATTTGTTTATAGTTAAATGTTGTAAAATTGTAATTAGATTATATTTTTATTATTTTTTAATAAATGGTGCATTTATAAAAATAAAACAATTATTGATTAGTTATAAATAATTAAAACATATTAATGATTTTTGCACTTATCGAGCAACTTAAGAATTGATTTTTATTTTATCAAATTATTATCGTCCTCTTTTTAAATATAATTATTATAATTATATGTTTTGATATTTTTAATTTTTTCAATAGCTTGTTATATATTGTAAGCACGATTTCTTTAATACACTTTTCTAAAATTTGTGACTTAAAAATTCCTCAAGAGTAAAAATATTTCTATTTAAGTAAATGTAAAATTTGTATGTGACCCAAAAATAAACCAAAGAGATATTTAACAATTCATTTTAGTATAAATAAATATTTTATTCCTTTTTAACTTTATTATTAAAGTTATTATTAAAACTTGAATATTATAATTTTAAGTATTATATCAGAAATTAGTAACAATTTCATTGAAACAACTATTTTAAAGATATTTCCTAATTAGTAGTAAACACAATAATATATAGTTTTCGATTATGGAGATATCAGTAGTTAGTGCTAAATATTAATTTTGTGTAAATAACGTAGCATGAATATGAGTACATATTTTTAACATTATTCTGTAACCTAGAAATATTAATTAAAATTCTGTTTTGATGAGTTTTTTTTAAACTTTTCTTTTTCTGAATAATTTGTTACAGATTGTCTTTTGTAACATATTTGTGAGGTAAAAAAATGTGATTTAAAAATTTCTCAAAAGAAAAAATATTTTTATTTTAGTGAACAGAAAATTAAAATATTGCTGTTAATCAAAGTTTACAAATTTTAAATATTTACATGACAATCCAAAGGTATTAAGATAGATCATTATTAAATCATAAGTAGCAAAACATGATTAAATAATACAAAAATTAAAATGCGTAATCTTTAAAACGGGAAAAAAGGAAAGAGGGCGCTATTATCATTTCCGCCCTTAGAACATCAGAGTTCTAAGCGTGCAATCCCTTTTTAAAGAGAACTTAGGGGTGTGTGTGTGGGGGGGGAAGAAATGTGATATTACTCTTCAAGTATTTTGTACTGGTGGTAGTTGTGTCCGTGCAGAATATTTTGAGCTGTGTCTTTGCTGAATATGGCTTGTCACGTAAGTTATAGAATTTTCATACATTTTTTTTCCCCGCGTCTCTTTAAATATATATTTCCTGTTATTTTACTCAGTTGCTTAACGTTTTTTAATCGTACGTTTCTATAATGTTTCTTAATCAAATATATGTAAATAAGCATGAAATCTAAACTATATTAAATGTAGGAAAAACATATTCCATAGCTCTATTTTGTAAATTTTAAAGCATATATTTTTTGTTATTTATATTTATTTGGCTTTCAATGTTTATAAAGAACACATTTTCATTATATAGTTAGTCATTTGCATACCTTATACTTTAAAAGTTTAACTAATTTAAGGATATCTCCTTATTAGTAGTAAGCCTTATATTATATAGTTTTGGATTATAGACTTAACTTTAATTAGCATTAAATATTAAATTTCTTTAAGTAACGTTGCAGAAATTTGGGTTCATAATGTTAATTGTATCCGGTTACAAAGAATTTTTAAATAAAAATTTCGTTTGGTGGAATTTTTTTTTTCTTCGCAATATTTATTGTTTGAATTTCGGGAAGTTTTAAAATATTCCATAATAACATGTTTCGGAGAAGAAAATTTTTTTTCTTTTAATGTATAAATGTTTTTACTTAAAAAAATTCAAAAATTAAAAATTTTTAATTTAATTTTATTTAGTAAAACATATTGCTTGGTAATATTTATCTCTTTAACGATAAACTATATTTTTTGAATTCTCAATTGTATGTTAATAACTTTATAATTTAAAAAGAGGCTATGATGTATTTTATTCAATTTCAGGAGTAGTGATAATTTGTTTATAGCTAAATATTATAAAATTGTAATTAGATTATATTTTTATTATTTGTTATAAATGGTGCTTTTATAAAATTAAAACAATTATTAATTGGTTATAAAGTAGCAACTTAGAATTGATTTTTGTTTTTATCAAATTATTATCGCCGTTTTTTAAATATAATTATTTTTTTAAAAATATTTTTAATTTTTTCAATAGCTTGTTACATGTTGTAAGCACGATTTCTTTAATACACTTTTCTAAAATTTGTGATTTAAAAATTTCTCAAGAGTAAAAATATTTCTATTTAAATAAACGTAAAAATAGTATGTGACCCAAAAATAAACCACAGAGATATTTAACAATTTATTTTAGTAAAAATAAATATTTTATTCCTTTTAACTTTATAATTAAAGTTTGTATTAAAACTTGAATATTATAATTTTAAGTATTATATCAGAAATCAGTAATAATTTTACTGAAATAGCTACTAGTTAAATCTTTCATTCATAAAAAATTAGAGGGTTTACTTATACAAGCATAAAATCAGTTTCCGATTCAAAACAAAATATAAAAATAATTAGTATATGATTTATATATATATATATATATATATATATATATATATAAATCATTTACTAATTATTTTTAGCTACTAGTAGCTATTTCAGTAAAATTATTACTGATTTCTGATATAATACTTAAAATTATAATATTCAAGTTTTAATACAAACTTTATTTATAAAGTTAAAAGGAATAAAATATTTATTTTTTTGACAATTTTTTTGAAGAATTGGCCCGTTCATTTATTTATTTTTTCGACTCAAATCACTCCAGCTTTCGATTAAATCCTATGAGCAGCAAGTCTTGAATTTTAAAAGTTTATCGTCATCCTGATTACGCATATCCCTTAAGAGTGTGAGTCAGAACGCAAGCTGAGCTGAATCGTTTTTGAAATCGTTGTTTTGCTAGAAAACTGCAGCAATTCAATGTGGAAGATTTAAATTTTAAAGTACATAGTCAGTGATAACAAATTTTTATGCAAAGCTGTGAATTCTAATACTCTCTGTCAATCACCAGATATAACCCAGTAAGAGTAAAAGTCTTGCTGATTTCATGAAATAGTTGATTATTAGCTAAAGCAATCCGCCAAATCAAAATTTTTTTTTAGTCTAATGTACCAGTACTCTTCCCACCTAAAAATAAAAATACCAATCTTTAGGTACTGTAGAGACCATCATTAACAAGTTCAGTGTCGGGGCTCGCCCATGGGATGTTCGTCAGACAGTAGTTGTTGTTTTTATAGGGTTTGCTTCTTTTATAATTTAATTAGTGAACAGGGTGATCAAAAAAATTAAATAAATTGTTGAGTTTTTTTTTCTTAAATAAAATAGTTTTAAAAATTATATTTTATTTTTTGTTAAACAGTTTTAAAATATTCAGCTTTCTCTGCATTATAATTCTCATTTTAATTACTTGTGAAAGAATTTTGATCGATTGATTTTAAATGACAATAGACCTGATGTTTTTCAAGTAAATTGAAATATTTACTTACATCTGTGCTACTAAGAACAGTTCTTCCTCCAGCTTGGAGGAAATAAATGAATTATTTAAACGCAGCACTTTCTTCCATCTGCCTTACTTTTTTATGTTTTTGACTAAAGGGAAGAGAGATTGCGAACTATTAATACAAAATTCTCTCTTAGAATAAAATTCCTATAAGAATCGGAAAATAGTTTCCTTCTTTATTTTTGCTTACGAGAAATTTGAATGTTTATTGGCTAAACGGTAGGAAGGCGCGGTTTTGACGCAATGTCGGAATGGATTATTTTTGTAGAAGGCGGAGCAAAGAGTTCTCTTGTCCTGCCTACTAGTGGAAGCGAAATATAGATGGACCTTTCCTTTTTTTTTTCCTTTCTATTAATGAACTTTAAATAAGCCGACAGTCTGTTTTCATTAAACAAAGCATTGCATTTTGAAATATTCAAGACAAGCAATTGCTTAAGCATGCGAAATAAAATTTGAGTTTTATTTATATGCATTAGTAGGTATTTTTTTTTAATAAAAAAATATTGCAAAATATTGACTATTTTAAAAAACTTACATTTTCTTATGGGAAAAAAAAATAAGTGTCGCTTTAAAGAAAAAAATAAAATACTTAAGTAAAAAATATAAAATAATGTTACATGGACCCTGATGTTTCCTAAAACTTGAATATTTTAATAAGTGTTTCGCATTGGCAAAAATATTGGGGAAAACTGTTATAGAGAATAAGGCAAAGGCTGTATAGGTCATTTATTTTATGCACAAGAAAAAAATGTAATTTATCTCTTTGATAGATTGATATTCCAACCATTGATCCCTATTATGATGCGACCGGAATTGCTGCGGAAATCGAGTTGCTATCAAGTGATGAACAGCAGGTGAGTAATAGATATTTGATACTAAATTATTATTATTAGTCATATTATTATTGACAAGAATTTAAATTTTTCCTTACGTTTTGGTGAAATATTTTAATGATTAATGTTAACATAACCAGTTTTTGTGTCAATGTGCTTATGTCTAAATAGCACTATTCAATTAAAACGAAGTGCATTTCAAGTAATAAAAAATTTCCTTTTTAAAATCACCGCTTCTGTTATATATTTTAAGAATATCTATCATAGTTTAAAATGATGCATAAGTTTATGTTCAAGTTCTCACAGTTAAAATTCAATTTATCTTCAAATAAAAATACAAAAATGTTATATAATTATTATTATTATTGACAAGCATTTCAAAGTTTCTTTACGTGTAAGATGTTTTGCAGCAACTGTCCAATTTTAAATAATGGACGAAATTCGGTTTATTAATAAATAATGCTTAAAAGATTTTAATGATAAATGCTAAAGTGATCAAATTTCGCCTTAATTTGATTAAGTCTAAGTAGTAGTATTATATAAAAGAAATGCATTTCAAGTAATTAAAAAAATAATTCATTTTTACTTTAAAATGCAAGGTGTTTTGTAAGCACCGCTTTTCATTTTAAGAATCTCTTTCACACATCATGAAATGATGCGCAAATATTTGTTCAAGCGGAAAAAAAGAGAAAAAAAAACACAAAAATGTTTTGATATAGAACCTGGTTTTGCTGCTTTTAATTCCGCTTTATTGAATAATGATTCGTTAGATTTGAAACACTTCTTTGTTTTTCTCGTCTTAAACATTAATTTAAGCCTACTATTGTGTAGATAATTTGAATTTTTTTTTAGACCGAGATTTTAGAATTATATATTTAAGTTGATGTTAATCAGGGTTTTCTGAGATATAAATTGTTATTAGCATTAAATTATTATGGAAAAACTTACTAGGTTTCACTTTTTCTATTTGTAAAAATGGGTCTTTGGTTTGTAACAATCTTCCTTTCAATGAAAAATTTTGTCATAACTTTCATTTTTTCTGGAATTTGACGTATAAATAAATATATACTATATTATGAATTTTTTATTTTGTGAAAATTTTTAAAAACACCGTTTTATTTTTTAAAATTCTTTTTAGTCAAGTCCATCGTATTCTTCGGATGACTCGTCGAAAGAAAAAATCTCAGTAAGTATTAAATTTTTGAAGTATCGAAAATGATACAATTGTTTAAATAATAATTTTGGTTCCAAATTTTTTTCTCAATGTAAAAGCAGAATGTTGTTAAATTCTGTTGTTTCATTTGAATATTGTTTGAGTTTCACATGTATCTTGAGTAAATTTTTTAAAAGATATAATCGTTTCAATTTCTGGTAATTTAATTTTTATTTCTCTTTATTAGTTGACTCCTGATACTGATGAATCGTCGGGAGAAGAAAAGATTGTAAGTATTGAGTAAAGAATCTAATTAAAATTTTAATTGAATATGATTTCAGATTTTTTAAAAAACTTTTTCGATATAATTATTTTAAAAAACTCAAATTTTATTATTTAATTTAAATATCGCAAAATTGGTAGCGTTTAAAAAATTTTCTTAGATTTCAGATTTGGAATGGATGAGTACATTACTTTTCAGGTGAACCCTTCGTATTATTCAGAACCTACTAATAGATTTTTCCTTCTGAAATTACGGTAAAATAACCGACAGCAGTCTGTCCATCCGATTAACTATAAAGTTTATGGTTAGAGACATTTCTTTACCGTTACCGGTTTAAAACTGTTTACGACTGCTACTGTTAAAAATCCATGAATAGAAAACTATACGGTTTTGAAACCATTTACAACCAGCGTAGATTCTAAAATTAATTGGAAATTGGAGCTCTGCTGTTGTTGAGCCATTTATGTGGGAATGGTTCAATATATATATAATGCATGATCACTGAAGAGTGCAGGACACTGGAAACTCTTCATGTACTGAAGGAGTGGAAGAAATATTGCACTATCAACGTTGGGATTCGAACCCCTTTTTAGTCAGTCACGTGATGGACCGTTTAGCCCTCTCATCTATAGTATGTATCCAGCATTACGGAATGGCTTTATTAAGTGAGCCGATTTGACGCGGGTGGAATTCTGGTTATTTAATCATATCAGGAAAAGCAATCAATAAAGCTTTTTCTCATGCTTAACAGCTTGAATATTATTTTTTACGGTAATTTAACCATTTTGATTGAATATGGTGAATCACCAATTGAATAAATCGCTAGTTAACCATTTTTACCAAGAAATTTCTTACAGTGCACTAACTGATATAATGGTTTTTTAAAATCTAAACTTTCGCCACATAAATTTAGTACCACTAATTTAAATGAGTATGATTCGTGACAGCCTTCTAAAAAAACTATGTTGATTTTTGTTTTTTAAAAAATATTTCTTTTTTAATGTGCCAAGTAATTAAAAATATAAGGTTTTCATTTTTTTTTAAAGAAAAGCGCAATTTTCGTAAGAGAAGCTTGAAAAACAGAATAAAATGTTATGTCCATGTCACTGAAGAGTTGAAAACATTTCCTTAATTAGTTATTTCCCTTTACCGCATTTTCAACAACCATTTTTTAAAATATATTTTTTAATCTAAGTTTATTTTCTTAATACGTATTTTGAGTTGCCCATTTTCGTAAAGACGCATTTTGAGCTGAGTCCATTTCTTTAAACACGTATTTTGAGCTACGTTTTAAAAAAAAATTCTCCGGATGAGTATTAAATTTTAATATAACGTTTAAGGAAATTATGTACTTACATTTATTTTGCTGTTTATATTATCAAAATGATAGAAATTAAAAATGTGAAAAAAGTTATTTATTCATTTATTTTTTAAAAAATTAGAATGAAGCACCTGATAACTCGTCTCCTGTACCTGAAGATGATTTGGAAGTAAGAATAATTTTGTTATTATCAAGTTTTTATTTCTCTCTTTAGTGACAAAATGTCCAATTCAATTATCTTTTTAGTGACTATTTAGTGACAAAATATTTTAAAAGTATAAATTTTGTCACATTTGCTCAACGATAATTTTAATTAAAATTACAAATAAATTTTGAATATCACATTTCAAATTATATGTATATAGTTAATCTTTCTTTTGGCGAGTTAAACTTCTAGCTCATAGTAAATCTAATAGAATAAAACCGCACCAGAATATACAACATATAATTAAGAGTTAAAGATTGTGTATTAGGTGCGCACAGTATGGTATCCGTGTTGGAGGATGATAAAAAAATTAATACCACAGTGCCTATATTAAACATTATACCACTAATACTTACAACGGCAATACCAGTAGTATTTAAGGCTATATTTAATTCTTAAATAAAAGGCGTCATAAAAACTGGTATCTTAGGTTAAATATTAAAGGCGTCAGTAAGACTCGGACGAATTTTTGCGAACTTTAAAATGAACACCGATTCAAAAATAATTACATAAATATTGGTATCTTTACTAATAATATTCGATAACTGCAATTGATTAACTTGTGCCGTGGTAGCTCAGGGGATAGAGCGTTCACCTTCCAATGAGTTAAACCGAGCTCGAATCCCAGCGATGGCTTATTGATAGGAATTCTGCACCCGGCTCGCACCGATCACAGTGATGACGTAAGATACCGTTAATGGTAGACGGATCCTGAATGGTAGAGGGATCCGCTTTGCCGTCAGGATAAGCATGAGCGGTTTTCGTGGTTTCCTTTCCATGCAACGCAAATGCGATTTAGTTCCATCAAAAAGTTTTCGATGGCGATTTTCTCCCAATACTAGATTCACGAGTTTCTTTGTCTTCTGAATTGGGTTTGAAATTACAAGGCTATGGAGTTGAACAGTAGTAGTCCTAAACCCGATAATTGCGTCGGTTGTTCAACGACGGATATAAAATAAAATAATACTGATTAATTTAATTAATAGGTTAAATTAATAGGTTAATTAAGGTCGTTAAAAAACTAAATTATTGGAGAGTAGAAATTGATTAATCGAGGAAAAAGCATAAAAAATTACCTCATTATTATTGTCACTAATGATGCTTAATTAATTTCAGCAATAATTATTAGTCTCAATAATGTTAATTGAAGCTTTTAAATAGTACACCTACTATTGGTACTGTAGAAATAGGCTTTGAAACAGATAACTAAGGTTGAAATTGTTGATTGTGGTGATTTTTTGACTATCAGGTGTTGAAGTCAAACAATAGCTATCTGCCAAATTAATTGTTATATGCCAATAGTTATATTTCAATTTGACTTAATCTAATTAATCTTTATTTTGATTATGCAAACTTCTAAAAACATGCCATGCTTAATCTGATAACATAAAATTACAGGGAAGGGCAATAAATAATAGTAATAATAACAAAAACTACAACTATTTTAGTTAAATTAATTGCATCACCAGATGTCTTTCAGTTGGTAACTTTGTCAGTAAGTCTTTCAGCTGTTTGTATAACTTCGTAGTGTTGATTGACACTGATTCTTATTGATGATTATTTCGTTTCTTACTGATGACTATTCGATTCAGCTAGTCATAATAATAATTAGTTGTATAAATTTTTTTTTGATAAACTAAGTATTATTATTAAACATTCTTTTTTGTTTTTCGTTTTAAGCATATCGTAATGAATATTATTTTTGTTGGTATTATTATTCGCCATTGCTGTGAGATTTTAATTTAGATAATAATCCAAAAACTGAAAATTTACAATTACAATTTTATGTATTGAAAGCAATATTTTTTAAGAAATGTAATTTATAGAGTTTTTTTTTTTAAAAAATTAAGATTTATTTGAATTGCTAAAATAATGAACATTGCATAATTAATCGTTTTTACTTTTTTCAAAACAGGTTCTGGCTATTTTCATTGATAAGCTTTTAGCAAAAGACGAGAAGGAAAAATCTGCGCCTATGGTAAGATCTTTTGTTTTTAATTAAATTATCAATAAATTATAATTAAATTCTAATTAAGAAGATGAATTCTACTTCCTTGGATTTTTTTCCATAAATTCTGAATGTCTTTTTAATTATATCATACATACTTGTAAATATTAATACAATAATGTGCTTTTAATTTTTTTTCTTTGCAAAATCAATAATAACTAATTGCATTTTTTTATTAGCAGAAAATTGATGAGTAAATTATGAATAAATTATAATAAATTTTAATTTTTTTATTAAATTGTAATTAAGAAGATGAATTTCATTTCCTTATACTTTTTTTTTCATAAATTCTTAAGTCTATTTTATTATAACGTACATACTTGTAAATATTAATACAAAAATGTTTTTAATCGAGTGCCTTTAATTTTTTTTTCTTTGTAAAATCAATAATAACTAATTGCATTTTTTTATTAGCAGAAAACTGATGAGTAAATTATGAATAAATTATGATTAATTTTAATTATTTTATTAAATTGTAATTAAGTATATGATCCTTAGACTTTTTTTTCATTAATTCTTAAAGTCTATTTTATTATAACGTACATACTTGTAAATATTAATACAATAATGTTTTTAATCGAGTGCTTTTAATTTTTTTTCTTCGCAAAATCAATAACAACTAATAGCATTTTTTTATTAGCAGAAAACTGATGAGTATAAGGAAATTTTGAAGATAAACGAAGTTTATGTAAGTATAGTATGATTGAAATTTAAAACAAAACATTGATTATTGATTTATTGTTAAGGGAAAATAGGTTACCTGCATCTTCTAAAAAAATGTTTTAAATTTCTGAATAAGAAGTTATATATTTATTGTTGTGAATCATTTAATTTTACAATAAACTTTCTGAAGTGCATGTGACGAAAAGATATTTCAAGACGCGAAAATAAATGACGCAAAATTTATAATATGTAAAAGTAAATGACTGCTCACATTACCAACGTAAGTTCCGATTTTCATTCATTGTTGTAAAAAATAGTTACTTATAATGTATTTGGCACAACAATGCCAAAAAAATTTCGAATTAAAAGTTATATCTAAAAGCCACATCTTTTGTCAGTATTTTTTTTTTTTTTTTTTTTTTTTGCTGAAATATTCGTAAAAAAGATTAATGTGATGACTATTCGATTCAGCTATTGCTAAGTCTATTGCTGAAGTATGTTCTTTATTTACAATTAATTACGTTATATGTTACAAATATTTTTACAACAGTTAGTAAAGTTATTAATGCACGTGATACGACAAAAAAGGCACACAATATTTACCAGAGTTTATTTTTTATTTTACTTGTTATAAAAATGTTAAATAACGTAAATGTCAAGCAGGCATTGTCATAAGCCTATTATATGATGTCTGTTTTTTCTTTCTTTATTAATATTCTTGAATTCTTTTTCTTTTTTGAATTTTAACTTGTAAAACCATGGCTGGCCACTCCTACTGCGTGAAAGAGGGTATTAGGGCATCTTTTCTTGGTATTTTAATTTATTTGTAAATTTAATATTTTAATATTAACCATCAAATTTGCATGCAAGTGAATGCAAGCCTGTCTATAATTCTACGACTTAGAATATTGTAACAATAAAAATATGTTTGAATTATTATTATTTTTTAAAATGAACCCTTCTGTTTTAATCTCTCCATTTTATTAAACAATTAAATGTATGAAAGAAAAATAATCATGCGAAAAAATTAATCTTGGTAAAAATTTGGAGAAATATACACGTTAATTTTTAGTTGTTTATAAAAATCGTTTTCATCTTTTTTTTTTTTTTAAATTTTATATTTGTGTTTCCTATATATAAATTTTGTTCTTCAACTGCATATTTTTTATGGAAAGATTAAACTACGAATTGAATCCTGCCTGATAAAATGTTATTATATTTTCTGTTTAAATTGAAAAATTAGCTTCTTTTTCATTCTTTTAAATTTTTTTTTTCAGGAAATAGACTGTATAAAGGCTGATCTATTCAGAAGTTCTGAGAATTATGTAAGAATGGTTTTTAATTTCTTATTAAATACAAATATTCTTTGATGATTATTAATTACGTATTTTTAATAATTTTTCTTCTTTTTTTTTGCAGATGATTTCGAAAAAAGAAACAAATATTACGAATCTCGAAAAAGAATGTGTAAGTATTTCGTGTTTTCTATTAATAATTTCGTGTTTGACTATTAAAATTAATATTAAAAATAATTTTTTAGCTGTGAAAGTTCAGATGCATCTTTCATTTCATTCACTGTATTCACTGTATTGTATGTTAGTAATTGCTCATCTTTATCTTTTACAGAAGGCTTCGGAAGATAATATATTTGAAAAGGCTAGCCATGTCGAAGAGGAACTGAAGGTGAATATCTTGAAAGCATTTACCTAAAAAGAAATGCTGATATTAATTCGAATATTATTTTTTTACCTTCTTTAGACATTTAAACTATTATTTTTATATTTTCACTATTTTTCTTCCTTTATTTTTAAGAAAATTATTATTATACTCAATGTCGCTCTCATTAATAGCTCCCATTAATAGTAGGTCAAATGATGCACTTATTTCAACTTTTAGAGACCATAACACACATACTTGTAGACTAAAATTCTAAAAATTAAATTCTTATTCGATATTTGAATATTTTAAAATTCTGAGTTAATTTTTTTGAATACATAATCAAACAAATATTTTCATGCGTTTTTATAGAAACAATTTAATATACAATGATAAAATTTACAACTATTAATGAAATTCAAAAAAAAAAAAAATTTTTTTTGTTTTTTATTGAGTTTAGAAAAAACTTCATGTTTAACCAGAAAATTACTTTCATGTTATTTATCAACTTGCTTAGAAATATGTGTTATCATTGAGAATTCTTTTATTTTTCAAGGCTTTTGTTGCAGATAAAAACAACAAACTGATACGCAATATTAAAAACTTAAAAAAAAAAAAAAAAATGGTTTCATTCAGTTGATCAAATTATACATTTTATTTTTTTAATAATTAATATTTAATGTCTGAGATGCCATCTTATAATAAAACAGCTTTAATTTCCAAAAAAGTTTTAATTAAAAATCAAGCAATTTCGGGTATTTTTTAAAACTCAAATAATTTTTCACTTGATTTTTTTAATTTTAATTTTAAAATTATGCTAGTAAGCTTTAGGTTTCAAATATTTATCGTTATTTTATTTTGTTTTCATGAACAAGAATTCATTTGATCTCATAAATATTTATTTTTTCCTCTTGAAAATTATTAATTATGATTTTAGAAACTAGTAGAAGAGGAAGAAGCTTTAATACTGAAATTGACGAAAGCAAAGAAAGTTACTGAATCTGTAAGTCGTAATTCCCTTTAATTCTTTTATTTTCTTACATTTAAAATTACATTTTCCAATAAATATATACATATTAAGAGAACAAAGAGTTTATCTTAGAAATCATCCTTTAAAAATCATACGAATTGGTTTTTTTTTTTAAATTCATGCTTTTAAACATTATTTGATAAAGAGGACAGTATTTTATTTTTATTTTATTACTACATTTTTAAACTTTATTTACAGAATTTTATTTTTGGAAGATTTTATATGTTTTGAATGAGTAATATACTCTACAAATGTATTGTATGTGTAAATATTAAAGAGTTTTACAGATGAATATTAAAATACATTGCAAAATAAAAGATAATAAGAAAAAAAAAGCTTTTCATTTTTCCGAAACTTGCTTTACTCATCAAATAAAACAATTAAAACCAAAACTGTATTTTACAATTGGAATATTTTTGGTTCGCTAAGAAATAAAATTTTATTTTTAAATGTCCCACAAGATGTAAGATCAAATTAAGATGATTTTATCAAGATGTTTAAATGTTTCTTTCAGGATCATAAGCCACGAAGAAAAAATGAAAAGAAAAGGAAAAGAAAAAATGATAAGGAAAATGTAAGTTATTATTTTTCTTTTCTGTGTAAAATAAATAATGAAAATAATTTTACAGCATTATTTTTGTTTAGTTACTCTAATTTTAATTAAAAATAATTTATAATTTTTTAGCACTATTATAACTGTATTGCAATTTTCAAACAGTGAATTTAAAAAAAAATTTGAGACTGTTTTTTTTTACTAAATCGGTCTCTGATGGGCCCGTTTTCTGTAAAATAAGCCTTTTGATGTAAAATAGACCTTTTGTAGCAAATCGTATAAGCTTTACATAGGCAAACAATTTTACATTTATTAATTTTTATCTCGCATATTTTTACCAGGTAAAGCAAAGAAACTCGCAACTTCAATACATTATTTTTATTACTAAATTATTTTTACTTTTAGAGAGGATTATTATGTAAGTAATATTTACTTAAACATTCTTTATTTAAAAACTGAACTGAAAACCAATTCCAGAAAATTTTCTTAGGAAAAAGAAAATATTAATTAGACGGTAAAATCTTCTAAGCGTGTAAAACTAAATATCAATTTTTCTACGACATCTTCATATTTTCTTTTTTTTTAAATTTATTTATGTATGAAATATATGGAAAAAAATTAGAATAATTTCTCGTTCATCGACACTTTATTTGATTATTAGGATTTGAGTTTTAAAAATTCACCTTCTTCAATTTTTTTTTTCAAAGCATGTGTTAATATTTGATTCCGTTATTTAATTAATATTTAGCATTAATTCAACTGTCACATTTGAGATCACCTTGTAGAATTTCGGAGATTGCTTTTAAATTCGATCATGAAATTTGATCATTAGAAAAACTATTGAGGGTAAAATCTTTTCTTTTTTATGGATTAATGTGCAATGAGCAAAATAAATAAATTATTTAATTAATAAAAATTAATAAATAAATAAATAAATAAGCAAGTGGACTGCTCTAAAAAACTTTCGATTCAATGATCGGATCTTCACGTTCTAGGACTCAATCTTAATGGTTTAAGGGAATAACTTTATATATGCTAATTAGTTAGTTAAGAGGATATTTTAAGTTACGAAATCAGATACAGAAACACATTTGTTCAAAATGGTTCGAAAGTAGGTTGATTTTAAATATATATTCTAATTAATTTACTATGTATTATTAATTTTAATATTATTTATAATCATAACTACAATTAGTTGAAAGTTAATAAATTAGCTAATATAATTAATTTATAATTATTAATTTTAATATTATTTATATTCATTATTTATATTTATATTCATAATTAGTTAATTAAATTAATAAATTAGTTACTATAATTAATTTACAATTATTAATTTAAATATGTCGATAATTCATATTTTAGCTTACAAATCAGTGAAAGATGATTTCAGATATAGAAATAGACCTTCTCTGAATTAACATACCTTTTTGACGACAGATTTAGGAAAGGGGTAGCAGCTATTTGGGAAATGCGGTTTCAATAGTCTGGACAAGAGAGAGTTTCAAAGCTTGGAAACCTTAATGTTAATTTTACTTTTTTTGGATATTTCACAATGTCTCGAGAACATTTTAAGTGGATTGAAGAATGTTTGTACACAATTATAAAATATATTTTTCTAAAGCAAAATATAACTTTTAATAAATATTGATATATTGCAAATATATATTGATAATTGAAATATTGCAAAATATAACTTTTAATAATTATTATTTTATTTAAAAACAGTCGAAATTTTTTTTAAATTGTAAGGTATGCAATTTTTTATATCATTTTAAAAAATAAAATTTTAAATAGCAAAAGTAAATTTTTTCTTTTTAACGAAGTCAGTTGAATAGCTCCTGATAAATCAAATTTTGAAAAAGTCGCATTTTTGAAATTAAAAAGGCATGTGAATTCAGAAGAAAGTGTCTTTTTGTGTCTGATTTTATAACTTAAATCATCCTATTAATTAGATTAAGCAAGGTCACTCCTTCAAGCCATTAAGATTGAGTCCCAAAACGCGAAAATCCAATATTTAAAGTAAAAAGTTATTTAGGGAGGTTCATTTTTTATTTTGTGTACTGAACACATAATGCAGTAGTAAAACTATCTGCTTCAAGTTTTTCGTTGTACATTTTGTATTTATTAAAATGCCTAAAAATAATTGTCGAAAATTTTTTCTTAGGAGTGCTCAGATGGTTTTTACGTTTCCATCTCTGAGCGTGCGAAGAATAATAAAAGAAGCTGTCGAAAATGAGTAAGTTTTTTTTTCTTCTTTTTTTTCTTACTATTACTTGCACTATTTTTAAGTTTTTCACACATTCGCCTTCAAAACATTTCATGTTTAGCTTTAAACGGTTATAGGAATCGATTGATTAAATATAAATTTTCCTGATTATACAATTCATACACTCCAAAGATGTACTAAAAGGAAGAAAAAAAAATAGTCGACATGAGCAAAAAAAAAGGCGGTATTCATTTTCAATATGTTCACTTCAATATGTGGGTACCAACTCAAATATGTTGACTGTTTTTTCTTATTTATATTTTTTTCTTATATATTTTTTAAACTAAAAAAGTTTTTAATTGAGTAAGATCTTACCACTTTAATTTTTAAGGACTATTTGTTTGATTATTATAGCTTTATTAAAAAGATAACCAATGACACATTTTACATAAGAGTATTCTCGTTCATTTTAAGAAAAGGTATTATTGAATGAAATACAGTGGAACCTGTCTAACCCACTCATTGACCACCCTCCGGACCAAGTCAAATGGCCGCTATATAGGGGTGGTCACTTTATGAAGACTCTTTAAAAAGGACTCTTTAAATACCTTACTCAGGTGCTCACTTTACCCAGGTGGTCACTTTTACAGGCTCCACTGTATAATCAGAGATATTCTGTAATACAAAGAGGGGTGGGTGTAGCTACTGAGTGTTCAATGTGTCCATGCATGCGTAAAAATTTAGGCGTTCTTTTTCTTTTCTTTATTACCTTCGCATAGCAGATTGAAATATCTATTGCTGTTTAAGGACAAATAACTTTTTAAATGTTTTACACCTAAAGAAATGAATTTTTTGAATTTTTCTTTACTTTTTGGATAAAAACACTTCAGGCGGTAGGTATGTACTTTATTTATGTCGCCCTAGAGCTTCACAATGAGATTTTGATAAAGATCTGGGAAACATCCTTCAGTGATGCTTCAGGGAACCGTGTCTTTTACAATCAGTCCTCTGCGGGACCTTTTGAGACGAACAGAAAATGTCTGACTGAATGTTCCCAGAACATTCCTCTCGGGGGGAAAAAATACAGTGTTATTTTTTGAAATTTTCTAATATTCTTATTAACTATTTTTCTTCCGATTTTGGAATAAAATTTTTTTATTCTTTTTTTAGTTTGGATTGGACGTTCTTATTACTTCGCATTCTTGTTCATAAAACCTAAATGTATGACATTATTTTGCTTTTTAATGTCTCCATTTCATTTCATTTTATTTCATTTAATAACTGGCCCTGAACAGCTGAACCAATTCTGAGTTTAAGACTACTAATGTTCAGCTCCGTAGTGTTGCAACTTTAAGCCCAACCCTGAAGACAAGGGAACTCTTTGATCAAGCATTGGGGTAAACTTCGTAGAGTACCGTTTGATGGAACTAACACGTATTTTCGTTCCACGGTTATAAAAGCCTCCAATGGTTAGTTTGACAACAAAACTATTCTAACCCATGATCCGTCTACTACTGAGATTATTTAATGTTAGCACTGTTGTCGGTTTGAACTGGAAGCAGAATTCGTATCAACCAGCTATCGTTGGGATTTCAAACTGGGTCACCTCACTGGGAAGCGAGCGTTTAAGCACCTTAGCCACTTTGGCTCTACGTATATTAAATAGAAAGTATTATGCATCTTTAAAAATTATCTTAACGAGAAATTCGATTACTAAATCAAAAGTTGTATCAAGGTATTCTCTTTTTAAAATGGCGCCCATAAAGAGCTTGTTTTACTGAATTACATTTAATTTTAGTTCATGAAATGCACTGGCAAGCCATGAACTTCTTCTGGCAGAGTTTTTTAAAGTTAAAGTATTTAACTTTCTTTTTGTTGATTTTATCGTGTAAATAAACAATATTCTATAATTATTTATGTAAATAAATGAACATTGATTTCAGAATTCATCAGGGAAATATACTATATGCGTCTTTTCAAATCTGCGAATATGAGTTAATGCCAAATCACGGTCTTTGTTTTTGATGTGTTTTGAAATACTTAGCCGGTTAATACGATTTATATTTTTTATTAACAAGGCTTTTTAAAGCTAAGGAAAGTAATAAAAAAAAAGAAGAAAAAAAACGCAGTTTAAGTGTCTTACACTTGAAGCAAATCTAAAATTTTAAACTGTATATACCATCTTGCTGTAAAGAATTATCTCTGCTTTATAACGGACAAATAATAAAAAAATATTTTAAAAGTTTTTAACCATTTTTAAAAATCACCAATTTTTTCGAATTTTTTTCCACTCAGGTAAAGATTATCAAAATCAATGCCTTATTCTTATTTTTTAGAAATTTTTATGAGCACAGAAAATGCAGCTTCGGAGTAAATTTCAAAATATTTAAAAATGAGACCACAAACGGCTTTCATTTTCTCAAACTGCGGCTTTTCTCCATTTTGCACCATTTTCATAACGAACATGAAGGCGCTTGTGAAAAATAGGCTAAGCTTGATCAAGCGGTCATGAGTAACAAAAAAAGCATCATTTCATGCAACGTCGAACAAAACAGCCCTTAAAATTCTTTTTCATAAGCTTTAGTAAATAAAAATGTTTATTTAAATATGTTTATTTAAATATTTTCTAAGCTGATTTCTGTTACAATTAATAAAGCTAGTGGTGAAATGAACCTGACTGAGATAACACCAAAACAGTATTTAAAGATGCATGCAATTATTTTAAATTATTAATTTTGTTAATTTATTTATTTTTAGATTTTGAGAAAAATCCTGTTTGAGAGATTGGATATAAGAAATGGAAAATAGAATATCAACATGAGAAGAAAAAAAAAATGAAATAAAAATAGAAAAAAAGAAGAAAAAGAAATTTTTTTTCCACACATCATTAGAACTGGAATGAATATATCGTCCTGAATGAAATGTATTGTGTATGTCTTTACATACATGTTTTATTGATGTAAATGTTCAAAATATTCATTATCATACTATTAAATATTCATCGATTCACAGTTATAGTACAACACAAATGACGATAATTATGTAAATTTGAAAGATTTTTGTAAATAAGTTTAATAAACACTTTTGTTTTTGTATTATCTAGATCAGTGATTCTCAACCTTTTTTTTGTTGCGGCACACTTTTAACGATTTCGAAATTTGACGGCACACAATGAAAAAAATTAGATTTAAAGTAGTTTAATTACCTATTTTATACTGAGTTAAATAGTTTGTGATAATAATTTTGAATGTGAAATAAAATAATCTGTACTTCAAAAGCAAATTTATTAAGGGATTAATTATTTCTTTCAACCAATTTTTTATTAGTTAGTAACAGTTGTTTATTTTTTGCTAGTTATTAATTGTTAGCTTGCTTTCTACAGTAATTAACTGTTAGTTTTTTTTGCATTAACTGTTATTTTTTTGTGATTTCTTTTTAACTAGTTCTTTTGCTAATTATTAATTGTTAGCTTAATTTTTGTAAGTTATCCTTTGTTAATTTGTTTATTAATTGCATAGCTTACTTTAGTGATTACCTCTTATAACATTTTTTAAAATTGTGTGTCATATATAATTAAAACACTTCCATCTTATTTTATTATTGTCAGAGACAAGACAATCGCCGACAAAGATGTTCACGTGGTTAAAGTGTGGAGAAATTACAAAAAGTATATATGTATATATATATAAATTTTTCTTTAATTTAAACTTTACTCATAATAAAAAAAAGGATTTTAATTTTTATTGTATCATTTCTAATATTTGGCGGCACATTTTAAGAATTTGGCGGCACACAAAAGTGCCGCGGTACAGTGGTTGAGAATCACTGATCTAGATTATTAAGTGAATCATTCCAATTCGAATTGAAAATCCTGATAATTTTCATAAGGACTATAAGATGAAGGAAAATGGTGCAATTCGAAAAGTTTAATTAGTTCTTAGATATTTATTCAGGATGCTTTTTTGTACTAGTCTTTATCAATTTAAACAGATAAACATACATTTCCTTATATGATTTGAGATCTTATAATACGTATCCAAATTCCAAGTTCGTTTTTGTTAAAAAAAAAAAAAAAAAAAAAACAGAATAAATTTATAAATTAATAAAAAATTGCGCGAAAATATGGTCGCAATTAAGAATTCAATTAAGGCTGTCAAAAATTTGCACAGTATTTTGGTTTAATAATTAGATTCAGTTCAAAGTTGAACGAAATTTTTTTAGAGTAAAGGAACTTAATAAATTTCACAATAATTTTTCTTTTTTCAACTGAGTTAGTGAAAATACGGGTACTGTTTTCTCTAAAAGGATTTTTTAAGAAATAAAGCCTTTCTTTTAAATATGTAATTTCAAAATTCAATTTTGCTATTTGTAAAATTTAAGTTATGATATATAAAATATAGTTAAAATACGAAATTAAATTTATAATAAGCATTTCTAAAAAAGATTTTTTTTTTTTTGTTCTTTAAAATGAGTGAACAGAAAAAAAAATTATATAAAATAATCAAAAGCTTTGAAATGTTCCAAACGTATTTCTAAAATATTAAAATGAAGAGTTAATCTGCGTGTGAGTTTCTGTTAGTACTATATCGATTTTCAGAATTAATAGAACTCTGTTCCTCCTATTATCTTGATATTCGAACTGCAGCTGCGATCCTAAGACTCATTCGAAATTTTTAATTAGTTTGCTCGATTTAGCCAAACGAAAAATTAAATTTTTTCATAGGCTTAGGAGCATACATGGCAACGTTACTTTTAAAAAGTAACGAGTAAAAGTACAAGTAATTTTAAAAAAAGTAACGAGTAAAAAGTAAAAAGTTCTTATTTTAAAAAGGAACGAGTAAAAAGTACAAGTAAAAGTAGAAGTACTAAACAAAAAAAGTAATGATTTAAAAGTACATTTCCAGGAAATCGAAAATTCAAAGTAACCTAAAATTTTACTGAATAATATTCTTACGTTCTTTAATGTTTTTGCAAAATTGTTGTTATTTATTTAATTATTTTTAATTTTGAAAGCTATGGACATTAATTTATTTTTAAATTCGGAAGAATATTATAATATAATTTTATAATATAATCGTATAATATAATTTTAAAATCAAATATAATTTTAATATCAAACTTTTTATGGATTTGCACGAAAAAGAAATTCTATCTATTGATTTTAATTTTTAGTTTAGTATATTTATTTATTTAAATTACCATTGATTTGAAATTGCTTTACTCTATAGAAACGCGTTTTAAAAGCACAAACATAAACAAAGCAAACACGGTGTTTCATATAGCTTTGTGATCTTGAGCTAGTAAAAAATAATTGCATGTGCAGTATAAGTTGAAACAGAATAGTCTACAATTTTATTTGTAACAATGGCTAATGCTGAAGTCATGCGAGAAAATCATTTTCCGAACATTTCTGCCTAACGGAATAATTAAAATTTGTTAACGAATTTTAGTATCAGCGGCTAAATTAATACCTTCGAGTTTTCAAGAGTTAAAATAGTAATTATAATAGTTTTCAATAGCACAAATAGTTCTGAAGTTCTTAGAGATTTGACTGGGTTTTGTTTGACAAGGTCGGGCATAAACATAATTTTAGTAAAAAATGTACTAGGTAAAAATGTATTTAGTAAAAAATGTATTAAGACAAAAATGCATTATTAGTGAGTTCAAAAAGAAAATTGAAAAATGTAATAACAAAATCCAACATTTTTTATTTAAAATGTATGGAATAAATGCATAAAACTCGAAAATGACTGAAAATAACTTGCTAATTAATATTTTTATTCATTTTACAAAATAATTGCATTTCGAAAGTGGTGTCACTGAGTCTGCTGCGAGAATTTCTCAGAACGTGCTTAGCCACGCTGAATAAGCGCTCCACGGGAGCACTAGAAGGTACTGCAGTATTATATTTCACGTATAATTCTTTTACGATTGGATATGGATTCAAAATTGATATGCTTTCCGTTTCGACATTTGAGCTCATGTATGCCATAAATTCTTCTGTCGTTGGTGATTGGCATGATGTTTTCAGCTTTAGAAAATTAAGATTCCCTGGGTTTTTTTCTGTTACTTTATTAGTTATAGCAGGGTGTTCAGCTTGGACAATTCTTTCCAATTTTTTTTGTAGCCTCCTCCCTAGCTTTTTCTTCAAACAGATTAAATTTGACGCAAAGTACCAGACCTGCAGCAAGCAATAAATCGTCCTGCGATTTCACATCGCGAAACCTTTCGCTGTTCAAAAGAGCCGTCTTTTCCCTTTCAGGAATGACAATTTTAAAAGATCAAGGTATTTGAACACGAAGTTAGCTGTGAATGCATATATATTGCGCATTAATTTTGAAAATTAAAAAAACATAAGCATTTTTTAAAAAAATATTTATTTTTTATTTTTTTCTTATTTTTAGAAAGCTTACCGAGTTTTAGAAAAAAGTAACGATTTCATTCGACATTTCCGTTACAAATACTTGCACTTTTTCCCTAAAAGAGTACCGAAAGTACAAGTAAAAGTACTAAATTTAAAAAGTAACGAAGTACAAGTAAAAGTACGTACTTTTTAGTTGTACCGGCGGTACAAGTAACGAAAGTAAAAGTACTGTCATTTATGGAAATAACACCCCGAAGGCTTTGCAAAAGTCCTGGAAAAATACAAGCAATACATAAAATCTAATCAGAAGAGAAATTTCGTACATAATCTTGAAAATATAATACAAAAATGAAAAACCGAAAACTCACATTAAATTGGTCAAACAGCAATTTTCTGAAACACACTCAATGTAAAAGACACATTTGAAATAAAAGAAAACAACGCCCTCTATTAAAATGCGCAGTAGAAGAAAAAAATGATAGGGAAGGTTAAGTATTGCGAAACAGATTAATATAATGCTTAACTGGGGCTGCTCAGTTAAGACTTTAATTTCGCCCTGTTTTTCTCAATTGTTTAGAGTTAAAAAAATTAAACAGAAAAGGTTTTGTTCTATGACTTCCGGAGCTGGTACCCCCTGAAGATGTCGGCTTCGGTGGCCATATTTTTTATTTCCATTGTTTTTCTTTTTTCTTTATTGCTTCAATTATTCTTTCTTTTGAAAATTTCTGCTGCCTTGCGCGTTTCTTTCAAAGAAAGTTCTGTTATTATACTCGTAGAATTAAATATTTTGTATTCTTTTACTTATTTTGCAAGTCACCTCTGTTTTTTTCTAGCAAATTCAAATCTGCAATAAAAAACAGGGGTATAATTTTAAGATTCTGAAGTTGACCCCACACTACCTCCGGGGTAGAGATTGGGAAGCGTTCTGTGCATTTGAATTCCTCATTTTAAATGATTTTAACGAGTGTATTTTTAAATTTTTGAGTCGATGTGTATTTCTTGTGGTATTTTATTGTTTCCATATTTTTTTTTGTACCTTGTCTTTACTCAATTACCTCAACACATTTTATTGCTAAATTAACTATTATTTAAACAGTGAAAGAACACGAACAAGCATTGTTGCTTCTTTTTTTCAACCAGAATTCGTTTTTGTTTAAAATGTCAAAATAAGTTGTATCAGTATTCGTATACTTTAACAATGTAACCATGTATTTTAATAATGATATAGACAATATTTGTTTTTAAATCTTAACGGCTCTTTCATTTAGTCATCGGATTTCTTGTAATCGACATGAAGTTCGCAAGAAAATTGTAAGTGATTTCCTTTTACTGATAGTTTTAATTATGTTAGTTTTTTGTTGTTGTAATTACATGATTTTTCTTCACAGCATACTATTAAAAATATTTAAATGTAATATAACAACTTCACTCTTTCGATCTTGAGGTCAAGGTATTAGGACTTAGTTCATTTTTATATTATTCTACGAGTATATTCCTTAATTTTATATATATATTTCTTAACTGCGAAATCTAGCGTTCTACTAATAACGTTGTTCAAAAATAGAGACCCGCTCAATTGATGGCAACATACAAAATAAGTAAAACGGCTTTTATCTACTTGTTATTTTCAAAATATTATTATATGTAGTTTCTTGCATCTAAAAATTGTTATGTAGTACAAATTAAGTCTCTTGATGACTAATTCAGTACTTTTAACTGAAAAGAAAAAAAGCTGTCATTTTGTTTAATTATAGCTTGTGTGTCCAACAATTAGATCAATCGATCGTTAGCCGAGTGTTATAACATTTAATATTAAAGAAACTTGTATACATCAGTGTATCTAACCCGTCATTGATTTCCTTCGTACCCAATTCATAGTTATGGAGCGTAAATGTCAATATCAGTATATATAACATTTCTGAAAAACTTGCAATTGTATCGCTCAGCTTTGCATTAAACGTATCTTGAATTTATACATGGCCTTATCCAAACAATGTGGATTTCCTAAAAAATTAAGAAATTTAAATTTCTGCAATACAACATTTGCAGTTACATATATAGTTTAACTTTTATACTTACTCGGGAAGTATGAAAGTAAAGACATACGCATTTAATCATTTCCATCTAGTGAACTCACCGAATTTCCTGAACCTCCCAAGTCCGGGTCCCCAGTCAAACGACCCAGCTAGGCCACCACCGTGGTGTTAATCTAAAATCCAAAAAATGCATAACTTTTTGCCATGACAATTGGCCCAAAAGTGCACATCCAATTAATTATTTTACAACGAAGTCTAAAACAAAATAGTAGATATCACAAATCAATGCTCCAACAGAACGAGTGTTTTATAATACGACCATCGACCTCATTTATGTTGCCTCAACAACACTGTCTTATAATGGGCTTCATAAAAATTTTACAAACACTCCGTTGTCTTATAGTGGGCTAAAATCACATATCATAGTAACAATTGCAAATAGTTCCACTAAGTACAGTTGTCTTCGTCATATGGCAGACATCGGATCTGAGGTAATGAAATACTAATTACATAGTAAACAGAGTTTAAAATAATAGAAAAAAATTTGATATCAGATAAGAAAACAGATCATAAATTGGATAATTAATAATAAAATTTTAGGATTCCCAAGTCAAAATTCATGCTAGTATCAGCAACTATAACAGGCTCGTTTCTTGCTGTACCTTGCTATGTCAGCAAGGTATTCAAGCTATTATATACTGCACATTGCTAGCTAGCATCAAATTCTGCATATCGAGTTACCATAGCAATAGCACGATAAGTTATATACAAGTATCGTATCAAAACTTGTCCAACTCCGTCCAACCCCCGTTAAGTAGCATCCGGGTACATACAAGTATCTTATGCTAATTTGCTGTTAACGCTTCTTCCAAGGCATGGAGACACATTAACGTGCTATTGTATGCTTTTTAATGCTTGCCACCGTAATATGTTTTGTAAGCAGCTTAGGCGGATATAGCATAACGCTCTATTCGTCAGTATGAATTGCTAATTTGTTGGACACGATTTTCCAAACATGAGTGGATAGGTACTTCAATGAATAATTGCGTCGTGTTAATACTTCTTAATTTAATAGGCTATGAAGACATTTTAAATAGGAACGGCATAATGTGCTAGTAAGAGGTCCTTACGTGCTACAAATAACTTGATTGCGAATAATATTAGATTTAATGTAATATTAGATTATATTCAATCTAACATTTCGACTTCTAAACTTTTTGTCCATTTCATTACTTAAAGACTGGGACGACTTTTTTGGGAAGGAACACCTTATATTATTAATAAATAAAGATTTATTTGTGAAAGAAAACAGTAAGTTCTTCATGAAATATCCTTTCTCGTCAATGCAATTTTATACCAGAAAAGTTGGTGTTTTCTTTACTAGAGAGCGCTGCATTTTCTCTTTACCACCTATATTTCAGAGTTATTATCCGCTGTATTTTGAGACTATTTAGCTCAACTTGTTTGGTGCAACAACAGGTGTTTGAGAAGTAATAAAACTTTAAAAATTAGAATAAAATCTAAGCTTTAAAAACACTGATTACCTTATCAACAATATACAAATTTCGAAACTTAAATCTAAATAAAAATTTGAAAAATGTACTTTTTCTAGCTATACTCTAACTAAATACTAACTTTTACGTATGTAAGAACACAAGAAAAACAAATATTAATAATTAAGTCAATCAAAGCCAAATCGGCATTTCCAAAAAAGCGAGTTCTTTTTAAATATTTTTTTTATTGGAAGCAAATTTATCTGTTTGGAAATATCCCCTCCACACAATCAGCTGCAGTAACTGAAACTCGTGCAGGTAAGGTGATGTGGATATGGAATCTATAGTTTATTGAAAATTAATTCGAATCACGAACTATAGACTTTTAAAAAAATTTTAAACTATTGAATTGCAACTTTAAGTTCTTCACGTTTAGTTAGGATGTCATATTATATTGGTTCTGATGTAATCGACAGCTACTAGAATGAACGTCTTAGTCGTTTCAAAGGTATTTATAATTTAATAGCTTTTTTTTTTATAAAACTAAATAAGTTTAGTAATTTATAGCGGCATGAAATATAAATAAGTTCGGGTACCCGGAACTCGTCGAAAATTTTGATCTTTTGGTGATGCTTCTGTATAATGCATCCGGTTTGCACCGAAAACCGAGCAGAAAAGTATCCTTAGCTGGTTTCGCTCCCTGCTGGCACCGACCACAAAGCTGTCAAAAGAGATCGTGTACACAATATGCGAAAAATTCGCCTAAGCAAAATTAGAGATGCGATTGTAAACCTGATTGGTGGAATGTATTTACTTGCAAAAATTTCGGCAGTTAGTGTCTCGTTCTCATCTCCGAATTTATTGCTTTTGTGTTTTTTTTTTTAAATTCAGTTTGAATGAACTTTAAATATTCTCAGTGGTCGTACGGAGACTTGGGGTTAGAATGCTTTTGCCATCGGTCTAACAGTGGGACTTTCTCGTGGCTTTCCTCTGCATGCTATGCAAAGACGAGTTTTTTTAAAAAAAGCCAGAGGAAATTGGCAATAAGAAAAGCAAGTTAGTCCCAATGCTTGATCTAGAAGTTCACTTGTCTTCGTGGCTGGATTCAAAATCAGAAGACTGCAGAGTTGAACATTGACAGTAATAAACACAAAAATGGGTGGGTCTTTAACACCTCTCATAATGCAAAATAAAACAATAATGATATCTAAGAACATTTTGCAAGTCAAATCGGGGTTCGTCCTTTTTCGGAAAATTTTAATCTACGATAAAAAAAAAAAAAGACAAAAAAAAACAGGGGCTTTTTTTTAAGATATTGAAGTGGACTCCACTCAACCACCCCCCGGGGAGGGAGGAGATTTAAAGGATAAGCTCTGTAATTGAATTCCTCATTTGATACGATATTACGAGTGTATTTTTCGATTTTTATGTCGATGTATTCTCGCGGTATTTGACCGTTTCCATACCTTTTTTTTTTTTTATCTTGTCTTTAATCGACTAACCCAAACCATTTTTATATTAAATTAACTATTAAATAAACAATGTAAAAAACAATTATGCACATTGTTGCTAACACGACAAAATTTATTTTTACATAAAATATCGAAACAAGCTGTAACATTTTTCGTATGCTTTAACAATGTAAACTTTTATTTTAACAATATGCCATAAGCAATTGTTACTTCGATTGATTAAATGCTTTGTCATTTCTTCTCAAAAAAATTCTTGACTAAAGGCAACATTGAAGTTCGCATGAAAATTGTAAGTAGTATTATTTTAATGATATTTTTATTTATTTTCGTTTTCCTTTTTTGTAAATTAAGCGTCTTTTCTTCACAGCTTATTAATAAAAGTCATTTAATAGAATAAAGAAAACTTAACCTCTACGGCCTTGGTGTCCCAGTATTAGAACACATTTTTAAATTGCACTATATTCCTTACTTGAAAGATTTTTTCTTTAACTTATTTCGCAGTGCAAATTAAGACTCTTCATAATCAATTAAGTGCTTTTAGCTGAAAAAAGTTCTCATTTTGCTTAATTATAGCCAGTATGTCCTATAATTAGTTCACTTATAAATTAGTTCGATCACGGGCCGAAAGTTATAATATTTCATATTAAAAAAAAACTTATATATAAGGCAATTGAACTAACCAGTCATTGATTTTTATATGCCCAATTCCTAGTTACGGGCTAGTAGGGTCGATATCATTATACATAACATTTCTGAAAAACGTGCAATTCTATCGCTCAGTATTTCATTAAATGTATCCTGCATTTTTGCATGGCTTTGACCAAACAACATTGATTTAAAAAGAAATAAAATTAAATAAGAAATGCAAATTTTTACAATACAGTATTTGCAGTTACTGATATAAATTGACTAGTTTTATTCGTACCATGAAAACAGAATTGGAAATAAGTATTTAATAAGTACCTCTTAAAAATGATTAAAAAGTAGTCAAATTAACCCACCAAATTTTTTGACGGAGGGAATCTATGTCCGGTATCCAGGCTAAATGATTCATCCTATCACCTGTGTTCTATCCCCTGAGTCGCTTGATTAAAATAAAAGAAAGCAAAAATAAGGTTTTCACAAATGAAATAGGCTTAAAATTTCAAATCTAATTAATTATCTTACAACAAACTCTTTAGCAAAAAAGTAGGTGTCACAAATTAATGTTCCAGCATAAAAAGAGTGTTTTATAATGGGATCATTTTCATATTTCCCCAACAACTCTGTTGTATAGTGGGCATGATTAAAATTTCCCAAACACTCCATCGTTTTATATTGAATCAAGATCACATATCAATATCATAGTCGATTTAAATGACATGTCACAAATAGTTACACGAAGTACAGTTATCTTCAAAATATGGCAGACATCGGGTAATCAAGGGACCAGGTAATGAAGTTTAAATTGCATAGTAAACAGAGTTTAAAATAATAGAATAAAAATTTAAAATCAGATAACATAACAGATCATAAATTGGGTAATTATTAATAATAATAAAATTCAAGGATTCCCAAGTCAAAAGTGTCGTGCTAGAAATAGCAATAGTAACAACAGGAATGAGCTAGTTTCTGCTATGTATTGTTATGACTACAATATTATATCTGCAAGATTATATGCTTCACAATGCTAACCTGCTTGAAGTGCTAAAAAGCTAGTCTATATAGCATAAGCATGATAAGCTATATACGAGCATCTTATGCTTATTTTCTGTTTAAGCTTTAACCAAATAGAGAAGTACACACATTAACGAATTATTATATGCTTGATAAATAAGCTATGAAAATGTTTTGGTATGAACAGCCAGCATGATGCGCAATAATTTAATTACTGCTAATACAAGAACTAATGAAATATTCAATAACATTACATAAAATATTATATTCAATAATACATAATATTACATAAAATATTATTATAATCAATAATACATAATATTGCATTCAATACTACATAATATTATATTAATAATACATACTATTATATTCAATAATACATAATATCAAATTCAATAATGTTATTCAGAATATTAAATAATATTCTATCCAACAATTTGACTTTTAAAATTATCCTCCACTTGATTACTTAACAATTGGGACCACTCTTTCAGAGAAGGAGACCCTCATAGTATTAAGCCAAATTTGAACTGAAAAAAGATTGAGTTTTTTTCTAAATATAGCAACCATATTGCCTTTTTAAACAATCTCTCTATAAGTATCTAAAACAATTGCACGCTTCAAATATATCAGAATAACTCAATATTATTAATATGTTATGAAATGGAGCAGATTTGAACTCAGAAATTATATTATTTATTTTATTGGAAGCAAAATTATTTGTTTGAAAATATCGCCTTTCAAAATAAGCTGCAGACAGCAGCTGGTAGGAAAAAAAAACACGAATGAAACATTTTAGATTTTTAAAATAATAAGAAAAAAAAATAGCAGCCGAGCTTTATGTAACGATGAACTAAACACATTCTTTAATTTATTTTTGGAATTTTAGCTGCATAGATGAAACCAATTTCGTTTCCATGACAAAATGGGTTAAAGAAAATGAGCCAGGACGAGGATAATGTCGCAGTCACAAGTAGCAAGTCAACTGTTCAATGGGGAATCCATCGAAGTAGGCGTTTTCAAATCGAAGGGAAAGTTTCTGTCAAGGGAGGATGAGGTGGAGGGTTGAGGTAGAGGTGGTGGATGCTCAGCTCAAACTTTACGTAGCCTCGCGTTGATTGCGGTTGAAGCTCGGTCTGTAACTGCAAGTTACGGTGACTGTAGCACCCGGAGTAGATGTTCGGCTTCTACGTTGCAATGCGGTAGCATCCGTAGGGGTGGGGTGTATGCTAAGCTAAACGTTACGTAATCTCGCATCGATTGCGGTTGAAGCCTGGTCGGTAACTGTAAGTTACGGTGACTGTAGTGCCCGGAGAAGAAGCTCGGCTTGTACGTTGCAACGCTGTTGCGTCTGTGGGGGAGGGGGTGAATCCTAAGCTCAAAAGTTGCGTAGCCTCGCATTGATTGCTTGCTGTTTGCTCAGCCTGTTGAAGTCTTTGCGAGGCTACGTAATGCTTGAGTCGAGCATTCACCACCTCTACCACGGGTGTTACAGAATTGTAATGTACAAGCCGATCATCAACTCCGGGCTCCACAGTAGTCGATACGAGGCTACGCTGACTGTTGCTTCCATAGCTGAAGCTTGGCTTTTACGTTGCAATGCGGTAGCATCCGTGGGGGTGGGGTGTATGCTCAGCTAAACGTTACGTAGTCTCGCATCGATTGCGGTTGATGCCTGGTCTGTAACTGTAAGTTACGGTGACTGTAGCGCCCGGAGAAGAAGCTCGGCTTGTACGTTGCAACGCTGTTGCGTCTGTGGGGGAGGGGGTGAATGCTAAGCTCAAAAGTTGCGTAGCCTCGCATTGATTGCTTGCTGTTTGCTCAGCCTGTTGAAGTCTTTGCGAGGCTACGTAATGCTTGAGTCGAGCATCCACCGCCTCTACCACGGGTGCTACAGAATTGTAACGTACAAGCCGATCATCAACTCCGGGCTCCACAGCTCCCTTCACTTACAGTTACAGGCCGAGCTTCAACTGTAGTCGATACGAGGCTACGCTGGCTGTTGCTTCCATAGCTGAAGCTCGGCTTTTACGTTGCAATGCTGTAGCTTCCGTGGGGGGGGGTGTATGCTAAGCTAAACGTTACGTAATCTCGCATCGATTGCGGTTGAAGCCTGGTCGGTAACTGTAAGTTACGGTGACTGTAGTGCCCGGAGAAGAAGCTCGGCTTGTACGTTGCAACGCTGTTGCGTCTGTGGGGGAGGGGGTGAATCCTAAGCTCAAAAGTTGCGTAGCCTCGCATTGATTGCTTGCTGTTTGCTCAGCCTGTTGAAGTCTTTGCGAGGCTACGTAATGCTTGAGTCGAGCATTCACCACCTCTACCACGGGTGTTACAGAATTGTAATGTACAAGCCGATCATCAACTCCGGGCTCCACAGTAGTCGATACGAGGCTACGCTGACTGTTGCTTCCATAGCTGAAGCTTGGCTTTTACGTTGCAATGCGGTAGCATCCGTGGGGGTGGGGTGTATGCTCAGCTAAACGTTACGTAGTCTCGCATCGATTGCGGTTGATGCCTGGTCTGTAACTGTAAGTTACGGTGACTGTAGCGCCCGGAGAAGAAGCTCGGCTTGTACGTTGCAACGCTGTTGCGTCTGTGGGGGAGGGGGTGAATGCTAAGCTCAAAAGTTGCGTAGCCTCGCATTGATTGCTTGCTGTTTGCTCAGCCTGTTGAAGTCTTTGCGAGGCTACGTAATGCTTGAGTCGAGCATCCACCGCCTCTACCACGGGTGCTACAGAATTGTAACGTACAAGCCGATCATCAACTCCGGGCTCCACAGCTCCCTTCACTTACAGTTACAGGCCGAGCTTCAACTGTAGTCGATACGAGGCTACGCTGGCTGTTGCTTCCATAGCTGAAGCTCGGCTTTTACGTTGCAATGCTGTAGCTTCCGTGGGGGGGGGTGTATGCTAAGCTAAACGTTACGTAGTCTCGCATCGATTGCGGTTGAAGCCTGGTCTGTAACTGTAAGTTACGGTGACTGTAGCGCCCGGAGAAGAAGCTCGGCTTGTGCGTTGCAACGCTGTTGCGTCTGTGGGGGAGGGGGTGAATGCTAAGCTCAAACGTTGCGTAGCCTCGCATTGATTGCTTGCTGTTTGCTCAGCCTGTTGAAGTCTTTGCGAGGCTACGTAATGCTTGAGTCGAGCATCCACCACCTCTACCACGGGTGTTACAGAATTGTAACGTACAAGCCGATCATCAACTCCGGGCTCCACAGTCCCCTTCACTTACAGTTACAGGCCGAGCTTCAACTGTAGTCGATACGAGGCTACGCTGGCTGTTGCTTCCATAGCTGAAGTTTGGCTTTTACGTTGCAATGCTGTAGCTTCCGTGGGGGGGGGGGGTGTATGCTCAGCTAAACGTTACGTAGTCTCCCATCGATTGCGGTTGATGCCTGGTCTGTAACTGTAAGTTACGGTGACAGTAGCGCCCGGAGAAGAAGCTCGGCTTGTACGTTGCAACGCTGTTGCGTCTGTGGGGGAGGGGGTGAATGCTAAGCTCAAACGTTGCGTAGCCTCGCATTGATTGCTTGCTGTTTGCTCAGCCTGTTGAAGTCTTTGCGAGGCTACGTAATGCTTGAGTCGAGCATCCACCACCTCTACCACGGGTGTTACAGAATTGTAACGTACAAGCCGATCATCAACTCCGAGCTCCACAGCCCCCTTCACTTACAGTTACAGGCCGAGCTTCGACAGTAGTCGATACGAGGCTACGCTGGCTGTTGCTTCCATAGCTGAAGCTTGGCTTTTACGTTGCAATGCGGTAGCATCCGTGGGGGTGGGGTGTATGCTCAGCTAAACGTTACGTAGTCTCGCATCGATTGCGGTTGATGCCTGGTCTGTAACTGTAAGTTACGGTGACTGTAGCGCCCGGAGAAGAAGCTCGGCTTGTACGTTGCAACGCTGTTGCGTCTGTGGGGGGAGGGGGTGAATGCTAAGCTCAAAAGTTGTGTAGCCTCGCATTGATTGCTTGCTGTTTGCTCAGCCTGTTGAAGTCTTTGCGAGGCTACGTAATGCTTGAGTCGAGCATCCACCGCCTCTACCGCGGGTGTTACAGAATTGTAACGCACAAGCCGATCATCAACTCCGGGCTCCACAGCCCCCTTCACTTACAGTTACAGGCCGAGCTTCAACTGTAGTCGATACGAGGCTACGCTGGCTGTTGCTTCCATAGCTGAAGTTTGGCTTTTACGTTGCAATGCTGTAGCTTCCTTGGGGGGGGTGTATGCTCAGCTAAACGTTACGTAGTCTCCCATCGATTGCGGTTGATGCCTGGTCTGTAACTGTAAGTTACGGTGACTGTAGCGCCCGGAGAAGAAGCTCGGCTTGTACGTTGCAACGCTGTTGCGTCTGTGGGGGAGGGGGTGAATGCTAAGCTCAAACGTTGCGTAGCCTCGCATTGATTGCTTGCTGTTTGCTCAGCCTGTTGAAGTCTTTGCGAGGCTACGTAATGCTTGAGTCGAGCATCCACCACCTCTACCACGGGTGTTACAGAATTGTAACGTACAAGCCGATCATCAACTCCGAGCTCCACAGCCCCCTTCACTTACAGTTACAGGCCGAGCTTCGACAGTAGTCGATACGAGGCTACGCTGGCTGTTGCTTCCATAGCTGAAGCTTGGCTTTTACGTTGCAATGCGGTTGCATCCGTGGGGGTGGGGTGTATGCTAAGCTAAACGTTACGTAGTCTCGCATCGATTGCGGTTGAAGCCTGGTCTGTAACTGTAAGTTACGGTGACTGTAGCGCCCGGAGAAGAAGCTCGGCTTGTGCGTTGCAACGCTGTTGCGTCTGTGGGGGAGGGGGTGAATGCTAAGCTCAAAAGTTGCGTAGCCTCGCATTGATTGCTTGCTGTTTGCTCAGCCTGTTGAAGTCTTTGCGAGGCTACGTAACGCTTGAGTCGAGCATCCACCACCTCTACCACGGGTGTTACAGAATTGTAACGCACAAGCCGATCATCAACTCCGGGCTCCACAGTCCCCTTCACTTACAGTTACAGGCCGAGCTTCAACGGTAGTAAATACGAGGCTACGCTGGCTGTTGCTTCCATAGCTGAAGCTTGGCTTTTACGTTGCAATGCTGTAGCATCCGAGGGGGGGAGTATGCTCAGCTAAACATTACGTAATCTCGCAACGATTGCGGTTGAAGCCTGGTCTGTAACTGTAAGTTACGGTGACTGTAGTGCCCGGAGAAGAAGCTCGGCTTGTACGTTGCAACGCTGTTGCGTCTGTGGGGGAGGGGGTGAATCCTAAGCTCAAAAGTTGCGTAGCCTCGCATTGATTGCTTGCTGTTTGCTCAGCCTGTTGAAGTCTTTGCGAGGCTACGTAATGCTTGAGTCGAGCATTCACCACCTCTACCATGGGTGTTACAGAATTGTAACGTACAAGCCGATCATCAACTCCGGGCTCCACAGCCCCCTTCACTTACAGTTACAGGCCGAGCTTCGACAGTAGTCGATACGAGGCTACGCTGGCTGTTGCTTCCATAGCTGAAGCTTGGCTTTTACGTTGCAATGCGGTAGCATCCGTGGGGGTGGGGTGTATGCTCAGCTAAACGTTACGTAGTCTCGCATCGATTGCGGTTGATGCCTGGTCTGTAACTGTAAGTTACGGTGACTGTAGCGCCCGGAGAAGAAGCTCGGCTTGTACGTTGCAACGCTGTTGCGTCTGTGGGGGAGGGGGTGAATGCTAAGCTCAAACGTTGCGTAGCTTCGCATTGATTGCTTGCTGTTTGCTCAGCCTATTGAAGTCTTTGCGAGGCTACGTAATGCTTGAGTCGAGCATCCACCACCTCTACCACGGGTGTTACAGAATTGTAACGTACAAGCCGATCATCAACTCCGGGCTCCACAGTCCCCTTCACTTACAGTTACAGGCCGAGCTTCGACAGTAGTCGATACGAGGCTACGCTTGCTGTTGCTTCCATAGCTGAAGCTTGGCTTTTACGTTGCAATGCGGTTGCATCCGTGGGGGTGGGGTGTATGCTAAGCTAAACGTTACGTAGTCTCGCATCGATTGCGGTTGAAGCCTGGTCTGTAACTGTAAGTTACGGTGACTGTAGCGCCCGGTGAAGAAGCTCGGCTTGTGCGTTGCAACGCTGTTGCGTCTGTGGGGGAGGGGGTGAATGCTAAGCTCAAGCGTTGCGTAGCCTCGCATTGATTGCTTGCTGTTTCTCAGCCTGTTGAAGTCTTTGCGAGGCTACGTAAGGCTTGAGTCGAGCATCCACCACCTCTACCACGGGTGTTACAGAATTGTTACTTACAAGCCGATCATCAACTCCGGGCTCCACAGCTCCTTCACTTACAGTTATATGCTGAGCTTCAACCGCAGTCGGTATGAGGCTTCACAGGCTGTAGCTTCCAGGGGTGAAGCTTGGCTTTTACGTTTCAATGCGGTAGCATCCGTGGGGGTGGGGTATATGCTAAGCTAAACGTTACGTAGTCTCGCATCGATTGCGGTTGAAGCCTGGTCTGTAACTGTAAGTTACGGTGACTGTAGCGCCCGGTGAAGAAGCTCGGCTTGTGCGTTGCAACACTGTTGCGTCTGTGGGGGAGGGGGTGAATGCTAAGCTTAAGCGTTGCGTAGCCTCGCATTGATTGCTTGCTGTTTCTCAGCCTGTTGAAGTCTTTGCGAGGCTACGTAAGGCTTGAGTCGAGCATCCACCACCTCTACCACGGGTGTTACAGAATTGTTACGTGCAAGCCGATCACGCTGGTATCCACAGCGAAGTCTGTTGAGCTAATGCTTCCTGAAGAGTTTAAAGTTTTACAAGTGCCCAGTACCCAAGTGAATTATGAAACCCAAGTGTTGGATATAACTCAAGGGAATGACAAACCTCAAGGGGATGAGGAACTTCAAGTGTTGAATGAAGTCCAAGTGCCTTATGATGAAACAGAAGTGTTGGATATGCCTCAAGTGTTGGTTGAATCAGAAGTGTTGAATATGCCTCAAGTGTTGGTTGAATCAATAGTCTTTGATATGCCTCAAGTGTTGGTTGAATCTCAAGAGCCCCTAGGCGTGTGTTTTAACGTGGAATTTTTCACTCATTGCACCAAAGGAGGATAAAGAATGGGATACATTTGATACTTTTTAAGCAATTTTTCGGAATCTTTGAAGGCAGTGGATTTACGAGTAGTTGTGAAACACTGTAGGAAAAGACAGTATCCATTTAATCCAGAAACACCATTGGATTTATCAGCAAAAAACAAACAAACAAACAAAGGAAACGCATATGTAATGTAAATAGTGTATAGTATTGATGGTATTATATTGTATTGTAAATTTGAATGTATTGTATTATAATATAAGTAAACAAAACCCTCTGGGGTATATTTTTTTCACAACTGTTTGTTATTCTTTAAGATTTCATTTCTTGTGACATGGCCAAACAGAATGTCATAACACTTTGTGGACAATCAGAATGCCGCACGCCTTAACACTTCCTCCTTTTTCGCGTACAAAAGGGGATTCAGAGCCAATCCATTTCATATTCCCCATGAGGAGTTTTTTATTAAAATCTACTGAGATTTTTTTCCCCTTCAAGATCGCAGAAATACAATAGCGATAGCTGTGTGAAACATAAGGTTTATTTTATAACCGTCGTTGAACAGCAGACCCAATTTTATTGGTTTATGATCATATATTCCAACGTTACTTTTAAAAAGTAACGAGTAAAAGTACAAGTATTTTTAAAAAAAGGAATGAGTAAAACAGTTCTTATTTTAAAAAGTAACGAGTAAAGAGTACAAGCAAAAGTACAAGTACTAAACAAAAAAAGTAACTATTTAAAAGTGCATTTCTAGGAAATCGAAGATTCAAAGTAACCTATAATTTTATTGAATATTATTCTTATGCTCTTTAATGTTCTTGCAAAATTGTTGTTATTTATTTAATTATTTTTAATTTTGAAAGTTGTGGACATTAATTTATTTTGAAATTCGGACGAATATTATAATATAATTTTATAATATAATCGTATAGTATAATTTTAAAATCAAATATAATTTTATTATCAAATTTTTTTGGATTTGCACGAAAAAGAAATTTTAACTATTGATTTTAATTTTTAGTTTATTATTTTTATTTATTCAAATTACCATTGATTTAAAATTGTTTTACTCTATAGAAACGCGTTTTAAAAGCACAAACATAAACAAAGCAAACATGGGATTTCATATAGCTTTGTGATCTTTGAGCTAGTAAAAAATAATTGCATGTGCAGTATAAGTTGAAACAGAACAGTCTACAATTTTATTTGTAACAATGACTAATGCTGAAGTCATGCGAGAAAATCATTTTCCGAACATTTCTGCCTAACGGAATAATTAAAATTTGTAAACGAATTTTAGTATCAGCGGCTAAATTAATACCTTCGAGTTTTCAAGAGTTGAAATAGTAATTATAATAGTTTTCAATAGCACAAATAGTTCTGAAGTTCTTAGAGATTTGACTGGGCTTTGTTTGACAATGTCGGGCATAAACATAATTTTAGTAAAAAATGTACTAGGTAAAAACGTATTTAGTAAAAAATGCATTAAGACAAAAATGCATTATTAGTGAGTTCAAACGAAAATTGAAAAACGTAATAACAAAGTCCAACATTTTTTATTTAAAATGTATTAAATAAATGCATAAAACTCGAAAATGAATGAAAATGGCTTGCTAATTAATATTTTTATTCATTTTGCAAAATAATTGCATTTCGAAAGTGGTGTCACTGAGTCTGCTGCGAGAATTTTTCAGAACGTGCTTAGCCACGCTGAATAAGCGCTCCACGGGAGCACTAGAAGGTACTGTAGTATTATACTTCACATATAATTTTTTTGCGATCGGATATCGATTCAAAATTGATATGCTTTCCGTTTCGACATTTGAGCTCATGTATGCCATAAATTCTTCTGTCGCTGGTGATTGGCATGATGTTTTCAGCTTTAGAAAATTTGAATTCCCTGGTTTTTTTTTCCTGTTACGTTATTAGTTATAGCAGGGTGTTCAGCTTGGACAATTCTTTCCAATTTTTTTTGTAGCCTCCTCCCTAGCTTATTCTTCCGACCAATTAAATTTGATGCAAAGTACCAGTCCTGCAGCAACCAATAAATCGTACTGCGATTTCACATCGCGAAACCTTTCGCAGTTCAAAAGAGCCGTCTTTTCCCCTTCAGGAGTGACAATTTTCAAAGGTCAAGGTATTTAAACACGAAGTTAGCAGTGAATACATATATATTGCACATTAATTTTATAAATTAAAAAAAACATAAGCATTTATTTTTAATTTAATCTTTTTTTTTTTTTTAGAAAGCTTACCGAGTTTTAGAAAAAAGTAACGATTTCATTGGACATTTCCGTTACATATACTTGTACTTTTTCCTTAAAAAAGTAACGAAAGTACAAGTAAAAGTACTAAATTTAAAAAGTAACGAAGTACAAGTAAAAGTAAGTACTTTTTACTTGTTCCGGCGGTACAAGTAACGAAAGTAAAAGTACTGCCATATATGCTTAGGAGTCACCATTGATAAAAATGAGACAGCAGGCGATTTTCAATTTTCTAATATTTTAATGATTTTATTAGCGATATTTATTAACTTTTCTCATTAAAAAGAAGTTTTTTGCACTGAATTTTATGCTTAATTGTTTTTTATTTTTTATGTCTTACAAACTCATTGCTCAGCATTGTCACGATAGAATTGGTCAATTACGGAACAAATTTTGGCACATCTAGCATTATGGTAATTGGTGCAGTTTTAACAGGTACCAAATATAGCAATATAGATATAATGAATAATATTAGTACACTTGATGACTATTAAAACTGCAAAAATATTATGAAGCTTTATTATAGATAGTGTGAAAAGAGGTTTTTAACGGGTTTTCTTTTAAAGGGTTAAGTACCAGAGGAAATCGCTAAAAATGTTTTTTTTTTAATCAAAGTTTATTTTCAACTTAAAGGTTTTAACTTCGATTGCTCAAAGGTGTCATTTATGTTTCTTAATATTTTAGCTGATTCTTGATATTTTTTTAAAAATAATTTTTATTCAATGCTTATATTTTCATTTCAAAGATAAAAATTAACGTTTCAGAATTAAAAGAATTGTGTTTAAAAAAAGAAAGAAAAAAGAGAAAAAAAGTTTAAAAATTTAGTAAAAAAAAAAGTCTTTTATTAGAGCTGATTAAAATAAATGTCTTGAAATCAAATTTTTGTTTGAATAATAAGAATAAGAATAAACATATTTATTATTAAAAATACGAGTAACTGCTAACTGTAATTTCTCCAATATTTGATAACTAAGGCCTTCAAGTTGGTAATTAATATTTTTCTACGAGATTTGATATGCAATTATCTTTTTTAAAATTATAAATATGCATGCATAATGAATAAATAAAGCATTTAAAAGTGAACAATTTAACGTTGAGAAAAGCAAAACATTTTAAAACGTTAAAGTAAGTAAATAGTAGTTAATAAAGAAAGTGTCCTGAGTGAGTCAGTAAAGCTGCTCAAAATATATTAGAGTAAGTTTAATCAGCAAGAATGGGGTTTCCACTATGGATTTTTATTTAATCAATATAACGCGCTATCTACTATTCATAGGAAAGTGGTGATTACTCTAAAGCCACAGCAAAAAAATTTGTAAATTGCTGAAAAAGAAGTATTAATATGTGAACAATTTAACGTTGAGAAAAATAAGACATTGCAAAGCTTTAAAATAAATAAAAAGCAATTAGAAATTAGAGTGTCCAGTGTGAATCAGTGAGGCTACATAAAATATATTGGATTAAGATTAATCAGGACGAATGAGGTTTTGGATTTTTATGGAAAAAGAAGCATTAATATGAAAACAATTTAACGTTGAGAAAAATGAGACATTGCAAAGCTTTAAAATAAATAAAAAGCAATTAGAAATTAGAGTGTCCAGTGTGAATCAGTGAAGCTACATAAAATATATTGGATTAAGATTAATCAGGACGAATGAGGTTTTGGATTTTTATGGAAAAAGAAGCATTAATATGAAAACAATTTAACGTTGAGAAAAATGAGACATTGCAAAGCTTTAAAATAAATAAAAAGCAATTAGAAATTAGAGTGTCCAGTGTGAATCAGTGAAGCTAAATAAAATATATTGGATTAAGATTAATCAGCAAGGATGAGGTTTTCGATTTTTATTTGATCGATATTATTTGCTTTCTTCTATTCATAGGAGAGTGGTGATTACTCTAAGGCCACAGCATAAAAATTTGTTAATTGCGGAAAAAGAAGCATTAATATGTAAACAATTTAACGTTGAGAAAACTAAGACATTGGAGAGCTTTAAAATAAATAAAAAGCAATTACAAATTAGAGTGTCCAGTGTGAATCAGTGAAGCTACATAAAATATATTGGATTAAGATTAATTAGCAAGAATGAGGTTTTGGATTTTTATTTGATCGATATTATTTGTTTTCTACTATTCATAGGAGAGTGGTGATTACTCTAAAGCCACAGCATAAAAATTTGTAAATTCCGGAAAAAGAAGCATTAATATGTAAGCAATTTAACGTTGAGAAAAATAAGACATTCCAAAGCTTTAAAATAAATAAAAAGCAATTAGAAATTAGAATGTCCAGTGTGAATCAGTGAAGCTACATAAAATATATTTAATTAAGATTAATCAGCACGAATGAGGTTTTGGATTTTTATGGAGAAAGAAGCATTAATATGTAAACAATTTAACATTGAGAAAAATAAGACATTGCGAAGCTTTAAAATAAATAAAAAGCAATTACAAATTAGAGTGTCCAGTGTGAATCAGTGAAGCTACATAAAATATATTGGATTAAGATTAATCAGCAAGAATGAGGTTTTGATTTTAATTTGATCGATATCATTTGCTTTCTACTATTCATAGGAGAGTGGTGATTACTCTAAAGCCACATCATAAAAATTTGTAAATTGCGGAAAAAGAACCATTAATATGTAAACAATTTAACGTTCAGAAAAATAAGACATTGCAAAGCTTTAAAATAAATAAAAAGCAATTAGAATGTCCAGTGTGAATCAGTGAAGCTACATAAAATATATTGGATTAAGATTAATCAGCAAGAATGAGGTTTTGGATTTTTAATTGATCGATATTATTTGCTTTCTACTATTCATAGGAGAGTGGTGATTACTCTAAAGCCACAGCATAAAAATTTGTAAATTCCGGAAAAAGAAGCGTTAATATGTAAACAATTTAACGTTGAGAAAAATAGGACATTGCAAAGCTTTAAAATAAATAAAAAGCAATTAGAAATTAGAATGTCCAGTGTGAATCAGTGAAGCTAAATAAAATATATTGGATTAAGATTAATCAGCAAGAATGAGGTTTTGGATTTTTATTTGATCGATATTATTTACTTTCTTCTATTCATAGGAGAGTGGTGATTACTCTAAAGCCACAGCATAAAAATTTGTAAATTGCGGAAAAAGAAACATTAATATGTAAACAATTTAACGTTGAGAAAAATAAGACATTGCAAATCTTTAAAATAAATATAAAGCAATTGGAAATTAGAGTGACCAGTGTGAATTAGTTAAGCTACATAAAATATATTGGATTATTCCAATATATTTCGATAATCGATATTCGATAATCGATATTCGATAATCGATAATCGATATTCGATAATCGATAATCGATATTCGATATTCGATAATCGATATTCGATAATCGATAATCGATATTCGATATTTGATATTCGATAATCGATATTCGATAATCGATATTCAATAATCGATATTCAATAATCGATATTCAATAATCGATATTCGATAATCGATATTCGATAATCGATATTTGATATTCGATATTCGATAATCGATATTCGATAATCGATATTCGATAATCGATATTCGATATTCGATATTCGATATTCGATATTCGATAATCGATATTCGATAATCGATATTCGATAATCGATAATCGATATTCGATAATCGATATTCGATATTCGATATTCGATATTCGATATTCGATAATCGATATTCGATAATCGATATTCGATAATCGATATTCGATAATCGATATTATTTGCTATCTATAATTTATAGGCGAGTGGTAATTACTCAAAAACCACTTCATGAAAATTTGTAAAAAATTTTGCAAAAAATTTGTAAAAGCAAAAATTGCAAAACGTTAAAATAAATAAATAGCAATTACAAATGAAAGCGTGTCCAATGTGAACTATAATATATTTATTTACTCATTAATATTTTTTTCTTCCTAAAATCGCATTTAACTTAAAATATTTTTTCTTCTTTTTTTAATCTAACTATTAAATGAAATAAAGATGTATTCTAACTTAAATAGTTTCCCAGAAATACAAAATCCATGCAAATAACATATTTGATTCAAAACATCTTGATCTTTTACATTTAATTTTTCAATTATATTTATAGTAAGAATAACAATTTATAATAAGAATTTATAATAATGCAATTGCTCAGTTTAAAAAATTTTGAAAGTAGGTTCTGAAAATGCATGAGGGAAGGAAGTCCTTAACAAACCTTTTCCCCCAAATTTCAATTCCTTTTTTTTATTTATTTATTTTTATTTATTTATCTTTACGTATTGTTGTCATTTTATAATTATATTTATTTTTCAAAATAGTAGAGCATAGTTCGGAGAAGGGAGAATAAACTAATTAATTTCATAAATTTAGATTTTTCAATTTTTTTGCGAATTTTACTTATTATTTTTTTCTTTTTTTTTAATTCAAGAACAAAATGGTTCCTCGTGCACCACTTAAAAAGCACAACACGAGGTTTACAGACGTAAGTATGGTAGCAAACAATGCAGGATATTTAAACAGAAATACATACTCATGTAAAATTTAGAAACGAAAAATAATAATAAAAAATAAATAAAAACATTTACAAAAAGGATGAGAAAAACGAAAAATTTAAAATAGTACGCAAAACAAAGTGATTTATAAATTTGCATTAAAAACTGAATCAATGAATTCGCAGAAAAGTTTGAAAGCGGTTTTGCTTCCCACAAAAGTGCGAAGAGGGGGAGGAAAGTTAATATTGTGTGACCTTAAGGCAATTATTAAGTTTTTTCTATTTTTCTCAAACTGTGAGCATTTTACAATAAAATGCTCAACGTCTTATGTTCCTCCAATATTGCAATCACACAGATCACTGGAAGTTAAGCCAAATCTTTTTAAATATGCCTTGAAGTTGCCGTGTCCAGTGAGAAATTGCGTCACATGAAAGTTGCAGAAAAATGTTGGTTTTCAAGTCTTTGATTAACAGATGGATTTTATTTGGCTAGTTTACTTCCTAGTAAAATTTGTTTATTAATTTTATTTGGCTAGTTTGCATCATAGTAAAATTCATCAAAATAAATAGAAATATTTAGGAAAGAAACAGAATATTTTTGAAGTAAGAATTATTTTACGTTGAAATAAGTTTATGTCCGTAGAAAGTATGCGTATGAACTGGACTACCCCCCCCCCCCACCTCAAATATCCTCCTTCACAAATTTAAAAATTGTTTGCAAATTTAAACTGGTTGCAAATTTAAAAGTTCACACGCACTTCCTTTGTTCATTTTGTGCATGAACACCTATTAGCTTCGTTATCAGTTCTTATTCAAATTCTTACAATGTTTTGCTATTCATTAAATCAATTTGGTGTTTTGAAGAGCTAAATATTTTATCATGAGTATATATTTTTAAAGTATTATTATTATCATTATTTAAACGAAGTGGGGTTTATTCATTAAGTCTATTGTTTGGTTCTAAAACACAAAACAACTTGAATTTCTGGTTCTCCTGCAGTTACCTGCCACTAATCAAAAATAATTAATATAATAATAAAAAAGAGAATAGGTGCTTAGGTATTTTATAAATTTATTTCAAGGATATTCATAAAGTTAAAACATTAAGTTCTATTATTCGTAAAGTAAAGTAAACCATTCATAAAGCTTCATGTAAAAATCTATTTAAGAGAGGATTAATCAGGGAGGAAGGGATTATCTGCAAGGCTTAATCTTCTCTTATCAAGAGATTAAAAGTATCTCTTTTGACTGGCTTATGATTTTATTTTCATTGATTTTATGATGATTTGTTGCATAAATTAATGATAACAATAAATTTATAAGAAATTAATTTCATAAATTACATTATTTATTGAAATGCTATTTAATTAATTATTTTCTATGTTTACTATCAAATTATATTGATAATTTCAGTTGGTGTTGATATTGTTTTGTAATAGTATTGACGCAATTACACTAAGAGGATTGTTAACGCATATATTTCTTTAATACACCATAAGCTCGCTGGTTTTGTGCCGTTTCATTTTTTTTTCCTTTCCCTCTTTTTTTATCCTTTATTATTTTCTTTTTTTTTTCTTTTTGTAGCTTTTTAAGTCATGAATTGCTATTTTTCACTTTCTAAAACCTTCGTAAGCTTACAGAATTAACATTTATAATATATAATTATATTTAAAAGAGGAAAAAAATATCTGTTCGTGAAAGATTGTTTTTATCTGCCCGATATCCTCTCATGAAGAAAATCCTCATATGAAGGGTTTTTTCTACTGAAGAGATAATATATTCTCTAATTAAATGTTTATTAAAACTATCAATTATAGAGACAAAAAAAATTAATTCTAATAATTTTTTTCACGCATTAGATTTTTCTCTTCCTAGTATTTTTTTCAAAGAGAAAAGTTTTTTATTTTTATGAAAGGATTTTTCTAGATAACTGAAGAGCTTTTACTTACTTTTCCTGAGGGATTTTTTATTCAATTTGCTAAGAAAACGCATTTCTTCTAGTTTCATAATTGTGTGAAGTATGTAATGAAAAAAAAAGTTAACAAAATAGCTAATATATATATATATATATATATATATATATATATATATATATATATATATATATATATATATATATATATATATATATATATATATATATATATATATATATATATATATATATATATATATATATATATATATATATATATATATATATATATATATATATATAATATATATATATATATATATATATATATATATATATATATATATATAATATATATATATATATATATATATATATATATATATATATATATATATATATATATAATATATATATATATATATATATATATATATACTATTTTTTATTTATTTATTTATTTTTTTGAGAGAGAAAAAGTTAACTTAAAATTTAACCCTGCAGAAATACTTTGATTTTTGAATTTTTGACGGCAATGAATATTTTTTAAAAATTCTGATACCTGAAAGTTTTTTTTTTCGTGAAGCTGATTAATTTTTGCTTGCAATGGATTTAATTTAACTGATTTAATTGATTCTAAAATTTCGGAAAGGGAAAAAATCAATGATTGAGATTACAATCCTCATTAAAAAAATATCTATTATAACTATAAAATAACACGTTTTTATGATTATAATATCACTCGTTTTTTTATGGTTTTCGTTTCTCTATCATGAGTGTTAAAGCTGAAATATGTCGTGTAAAAGTAACACACGTAACAATAGAGTTGCCCTATTATTTTTTATATATTGATTGTATGTTAAGATTGTAATTTTTATTCACTCAATTTAATTGTGCTTCTAGCATAAGAAAAGTTTTGCAAACAGATAATTTTTTTTCTTAAAATTTTAGTTGGTAATTACATTTTTTCGGAAGTGAAGATGTGACATAAAATGCTTGAATTAATCTTTTCATGTTATTTCCTTTCTGTAAACTTTTTCTTAATTTATTATTCTTAACAAAACGCTCTTTCTCACACTTTAGTATTCAAATCCAATCTTTTAATCTATTTTTGACTTCAAGTTATCTATTAATTAACACTTTAGCTATATTTCCTTTATTGACTCGAGAGAAAGACTTTTTGTTTTGACCTATTTAGTAGACTAATTATAATTATTAAGATTTCTCTTATACCTTAAAACGAAATATTTTACGGATTTATTTGGCAAATTTTTACCTAACTTTTGTTGAGGAGCACCTCGACTTTTTGTCACTGGAATAATTCTTCTCTGTTTTTATCCTTCCTCTGGGCAATCTCTCTCTCTCTCTCTCTCTCTCTCTCTCTCTCTCTCTCTCTCTCTCTCTCTCTCTCTCTCTATATATATATATATATATATATATATATATATATATATATATATATATATATATATATATATATATATATATATATATATATATATATATATATATATATTGTTTGCTTGGGTTTTAGACGCAAGAGTCAGTCTATATCGCGCCTCCAACTAGGTAGATATTTTACAGCTAGGTTCACAATTCTGCTTAATAAACAATATCAAGTAAATTTTATTATATAAATATATATATAATAAAATTTATTTGATACTGTTTCTGTTAAGGTGAACTGAAATATCGCATTCAATTTTCGGAAGTACAATAATATGGTTCAAATTACTGTCAAAGATTGCATCAATTTTTAATTCTATCAACAATGAATCAACAAGATTCTAATTTAGCAGTACAATATTATTAGAGTTAAAAATAATAGCCCAACTAAAGCAAAAGATAATTTTAATTTTCCCACTTTAATTATAGTAAGTTTGGATCATAGATAAGTTTCATAAGATTTAAAATTCTAGGGTGATACTTGTATGAAATACTATGGTGATGTTTGTATTCTTAAATTGATAACTATAATTATACAGAGTATCTTAAATGAAAATCTAAACACGCCATTTTTAGAGAGTTGTAGATTTGTTACGTTTGCCAATTTTTTAGTATTTCAAATAAAATTTATAATGATTTTTAACAAAAATCTGAATCTAAGTGAGACAAAAAAGAAAAAAAAAGTATGACACAAGCAAGGCAAGCAATAAAATACAAAAAATTTTATTAAAATTAATTTCAAAACTCCTTCAAATTGACATATAATTTTCGTCGTTTTCATCTCACTCTAATTGTGATTAAATTGAACATTGAATAGGATGAGCATGAAAAATATTAAAAGTGAAATAATGAAGTCATTTTAATTATAATAATAACATATAATCATTTACAAATAAACTGCATAGTGTATAATTCAGTGACATGTTCACTAAAGATCTTGTCCACGAAATTAAAAAACATAATAGTGTTTTTACTGAATCCAAAGATCGAAATTTCTTTTTCTATCTTAATCCTTCTTTTTCCATTTTTTTGTCTATGATGTAAGTATGATCTCGATCAGACAGTTACTGATCTCGCATAAAAGATCTCAATCAAAATCTGAAAATAAACAAATAAAAAATTAGAAATGAAAATTAAATACAACTTGTCACCTCAACATTTAGAGAGGTTTATTTCAGCAATTAGAGAGGTTTTAGGAACAAGTTTTAATTTATTTGCGCAATAAATAATGTAGAAAAATATTTAAATCTTGCGTGATCAACAATATTTTATACACATAAGTTTTGTAAAAAAGAATTTCAGAAACTTATCTGGCACAAAGTTTCTGAACAGAAACCTTTTCCCACCCTTTAACTTTCAATTGGAGGACCATCTCATAAATCGAGATACTGTTTTGGTATGAACGCCATTCCCAGATTGGAATAGATGCTCATAAATTAAATTATTTCGAAAAGTCCTTTAAATTATTTTCGAAAATTAATGCGAATTAATAAAAGTAATTTTTGTAATTAAATAGTAATTTTTGTCTTGAGCGAAAAATTCGCGCTGACAGATAAGAAATTTTTCCTTGTTAAAAAACTCAGAAAAAGATACTGAGAACGCCGTGCATCAAACAAGATTTAAACAGAACATGGTTTGAACAGTACAAATAAAAAAGAGGAAGAAAATTATACAGCTTTTAATGTGTTATTCAGATTTTCGAGTATTAATATGTAATTCACTAGCATTACGATATTTAAAGTTAAGAGTATCAGTCCCAAAAATGTAATTCATTTGAATAAAAATGCCTTTTTTCCCGCCCAATTTTGATTTCAGGAATTCGGTTAGATGACAGGTCAACTTTTTGGACCCCTTAACATTAATATTACACGGTCGTTAAGAGGTCGTACTTTAAGTTTTAGTTCTCAAGCACCATTCGACTAACTTTTTTCAAATTTTCGACTTTGTCATAAAAGAGTTCAAAAAGTTTTTGACGTAATTTTTTCAGTACAATTGTCTTTGGTTGAACAAGTTTGACGTTCGTGTGGAAAATATTTGAAAATCATATTGCTAATTCTAGAGAGATGGTGAAATAAGCAAAAAGATAAGTTAACAATCAGTCTCCTAGCCAAACTAGTGAGAAGACCATATATTTTCAAATTGCTGAACTCCCCCCCCCCCTCTTATATATTTTTGTAGGTTCTAAAATCCAAAGATTTTAACAAAAAAGAAGCCTATTGATTAAGATAAAGTGCTTTTTTGTGTTACATTTCATTTTCTTCACCAAATTATTCACGAAATTTAATTCGAGTAACCAATGTGAATCTTTTAATCCATTTACATTGTTTTTCGCGAAAATTCAATCACTGGAACAAGGGTTTTCTGGGTGTCCTGTTACTAATTTTACGAATTGTACATAGAATAAGGGAGCAAAGCAGTAATTTATTTAAAGCTTTGATGAAAACATTTTGCTGTCTTCGTACTTGACATTATACACACTTAATTACGCAGAAATCTGTACCTGTGAGCTGTTCAGCAACACGTTTGGCGCAAGAGGAATATGCTTGCACAATTGGCACCCAACCATTCACCTGTTTGACTAAATTTAAGACTTAAGAGAAAATATTTTGCAGCATTATTTATGTTTCATAAATTTTTAAATTTTTATTTTAAAAATGGTGTATTGTCACTTAAGACTCACTACCATACTTTTTTTTATTGATAGATATCTCTGAATAAATTTTATTCTAAAATAGCTTTTTTTTTATTCAAATATATTCTACTCAAAATTAACTTTTTGTAATTTTTTCAGAATGCTCTTGCGTAAAATGTGTCTTAAAATTTATTTTGTTTATAATTTATCAATTAGTACTTATATGGCTCATAGTTTGACATGAAATGTCTTGATTACAAAAAATATGAAAAAAGAAAAAAAAAAGAATAGTATTAATACATGAAACATAAAACCAACTTACTCATTTTCGGCAACTTCTTTTGTGAGATTTAGTCCGCTCGGAAATAGAGATAAAATACGATGCAAAATCCTTAAAAAAAATAAAAAAATAAAAAAATTCCATTATTTATTTTCAGAATCACTCAAAGTAGAGAATTATTTTCCTTAATCTGATCATACAAAAAAAAAAATAAATAAATAAATAAAAATAACAATTGGTATACTCTTTTTTTCTTCTTTTCCTTTCTGTAAACAAGAAAATTAAAAACTTTCAATTTTTTTCAATTATTGAATTTTTATTTGTTAAAAGTAATCATAATAGTTCAAAAGGGTGATCTTAACGTAATAATCAATTAACAATAAATATTGATTTAGTAATAGTATTAGACCAAAATTTTATTTTCCTAACTATTAAGACAGAGAAATGCGGTGTTGTTTGGTGTTGTTTTTGTAGTTGATTATGTGCTTATGCTTTATAGTAAACAAAACGTATAATTGAACTAAATTCAGATAATCTAGAAAAAAAAAATAAAAATTAAGAAAAGAATATGTAAAAATTATGATTTTTTTAAAAATTGTTTTTATCATTGCTGATTTTTTTCCCTTTCTTTATGGAAAACTTCCTGATGAGTTTCTATTTAATGACAGTGAAAAAATAATTTATACATAACTAAATATTTTGTATGCATAATTATCCTTTCGATTTTACTTTATCCATTAATTTGGGAATAAAAAATACTTCTGTAATAAAATCTGAGTAATAAATTTACAAGTTCTCTTATAAAAATACTCAAGAAAAAAGTTGTTAAAGTTGTTTTTAGAAGGAAAGCATCATCTATTTCGTACTAAAGGCCTATTTATTTCGAGAACGAGTTGTGCTAATTTAGTACTAAAAGACACTTTCAAATACAAATAAATGTCTGGTCATTCTCATAAAACTAAGAAAATTTATAAACAATCCTCTTCATTGTTTGAAAACTTTAATTTATTCCCGGAACTGTCAAGTACAGGCAAAACTATTTTAAAATTAAAGTTAATATAACGAAACAAGCTAAATAACTGGGGCAATTGAATGTGTCGTTGATTTAATAAAATAATTAACTAATTGATTAAAAAATAATGTCTTACGTTTTCTTCTTCATCTGCCCGTTTTCGTTTACGTTGACGTTTACTAGCCTGAAAGAAAAACAAATGTTAAGTTGCAATTACACAAGATTTTTTTTAAAGAATAAGTAATTTTAAATATAAAGCACTTTTTTTTCCAAATATTTTCAAGGTATTATTGAAACTGGTTTTTAAAAAATAGGATCAAAAGTATATATATTTATTTAAAAAGGTATTATAATTATTTTTTGAAATTATTTCAATTTTTATGTGTAAAATATTTTAATATATTTTCAAGAAAGAAGTTTTAAATGAATTACACTAGGGAACTAATTTTTTGTACCATTTAAACAAATACTTCATCTTTACTGATTTTGGTGTGGGGTTTCCTAATTTGAAACTTGATTTGCTTTTAAACCAAAATTTTTAATGACATTTTCAGCCTACTTTTGTCGACGTGTACAAAATTGAAAACGTTACAATTAACATGGGGTAACATCAATGTTCAGCAAACTTCCGGGAGTGTTATCAGGGTAAAAACTGAATAAAAGTCCATTCCTGAAAAAGGTCATGGTATGCTGCTAGAGGCTCATCCCCTATAATTATCTGTTCAGGAGCATACGATGAAACAGTACTTATTAGAGAAACCGCCCCTAGCAGCACATGATGACATTTCCGGGCATGTGTTTGTATTATGTAATTTTAATCCTGATAATGGGCCCTAAACCTCCTAGAAATTCATATAAACCCTTGTTACATATAGCGCTTTAAAACTTGAACATTACAACAAAACATAGACTAAAAAGTAGATAAGGAAAAAAAAATGTACCGATTGCCGATTTAAAATAAGCGATGCGAAGGTATACAAGACCTGTTAAAAATATCCTCTGCAGCAGAAAAAACGAAACATTTGTTTCCTATTTTTATTAAGTTTGCTAGAGCATCTTAACAAAATTATTTATTACTTGATAGAAATCAGTATTAATTTATCAAAAACAAGAAAATCGAGTGTAAGTTGTTGTGTAAGAATGATTTTTTTAAAAGTTTCTTAATGATGGTTACAGGTAATTACCATAGCATCAATAAAATAAAACATTGATTTTGAATTTACTATGCACACACATGTATTCATATACACCTAAACATATACAATGGTGAAAAACTGCTGCATGAAATTATCTATATCTCACTTAAATCAGTTAAAAATATATCTTTTTCAATATGAGGTAAAAAAAAAAATTAATACTTGTTGAGCTAATAACAAGCATTAAATTTTTTTTATTAATCATTGATTTTTTAATATTAACTAGGAATATTTGCTAATCTACTAAACCAATTCTTCTGTCAGTAATGTTATCATTTTAAATTCAGTTCTATACAGTTATCTTTTGACAATTCTTACAAAACCAAAACCTAACTATAAAAAATTATATAATCATCTCATGCACTTACATTAAAAAATATGAAATAATTTTTTTAACTTACCGATTTAGTCGACTCTTCAGCATTTGGTTGGCTGGTCAGCTCAAATACTTCCGGTTTTTCAGCAAATTTCTAAAAAAAAAAAGTTAATACACATTATTAACATATTTATATTATTTTATGTACATATTTACATTTTATCATCAGTATTAAAGCACATTTTTTTTAAATTTGTGACTTCAATGCGTCTTTAACGCTGTGACAGATGTTCTTAAAGTATGTAATAAAGATCAAGGACTATCTTGCATGTAAAAACAAAATGGATAAGTCTTTTCTATCATTATTATTTGAAATGCATGTCTTAATTGCTGAATTGTACTTTCCAAACACAATCAGATTCTCTTTAAATTTATGTACAGTAATGTTATCATTTTAAATTCAGTTCTATACAGTTATCTTTTGACAATTCTTACAAAACCAAAACCTAACTATAAAAAATTATATAATCATCTCATGCACTTACATTAAAAAATATGAAATAATTTTTTTAACTTACCGATTTAGTCGACTCTTCAGCATTTGGTTGGCTGGTCAGCTCAAATACTTCCCGTTTTTCAGCAAATTTCTAAAAAAAAAAAGGTTAATACACATTATTAACATATTTATATTATTTTATGTACATATTTACATTTTATCATCAGTATTAAAGCACATTTTTTTTAAATTTGTGACTTCAATGCGTCTTTAACGCTGTGACAGATGTTCTTAAAGTATGTAATAAAGATCAAGGACTATCTTGCATGTAAAAACAAAATGGATAAGTCTTTTCTATCATTATTATTTGAAATGCATGTGTTAATTGCTGAATTGTACTTTCCAAACACAATCAGATTCTCTTTAAATTTATGTACAGTAATGTTATCATTTTAAATTCAGTTCTATACAGTTATCGTTTGACAATTCTTACAAAACCAAAATATAACTATAAAAAATTATATAATCATCTCATGCACTTACATCAAAAATATGAAATAATTTTTTTAACTTACCGATTTAGTCGACTCTTCAGCATTTGGTTGGCTGGTCAGCTCAAATACTTCCGGTTTTTCAGCAAATTTCTAAAAAAAAAAGTTAATACACATTATTAACATATTTATATTATTTTATGTACATATTTACATTTTATCATCAGTATTAAAGCACTTTTTTTTTAATTTGTGACTTCAATGCGTCTTTAACGCTGTGACAGATGTTCTTAAACTATGTAGTAAAGATCAAGGACTATCTTGCATGTAAAAACAAAATGGATAAGTCTTTTCTATCATTATTATTTGAAATGCATGTCTTAATTGCTGAATTGTACTTTCCAAACACAATCAGATTCTCTTTAAATTTATGTACAGTAATGTTATCATTTTAAATTCAGTTCTATACAGTTATCTTTTGACAATTCTTACAAAACCAAAACCTAACTATAAAAAATTATATAATCATCTCATGCACTTACATTAAGAAATATGAAATAATTTTTTTAACTTACCGATTTAGTCGACTCTTCAGCATTTGGTTGGCTGTTCAGCTCAAAAACTTCCGGTTTTTCAGCAAATTTCTAAAAAAAAAAAAGTTAATACACATTATTAACATATTTATATTATTTTATGTACATATTTACATTTTATCATCAGTATTAAAGCACATTTTTTTTAAATTTGTGACTTCAATGCGTCTTTAAAGCTGTGACAGATGTTCTTAAAGTATGTAATAAAGATCAAGGACTATCTTGCATGTAAAAACAAAATGGATAAGTCTTTTCTATCATTATTATTTGAAATGCATGTCTTAATTGCTGAATTGTACTTTCCAAACACAATCAGATTCTCTTTAAATTTATGTACAGTAATGTTATCATTTTAAATTCAGTTCTATACAGTTATCTTTTGACAATTCTTACAAAACCAAAACCTAACTATAAAAAATTATATAATTATCTCATGCACTTACATTAAAAAATATGAAATAATTTTTTTAACTTACCGATTTAGTCGACTCTTCAGCATTTGGTTGGCTGGTCAGCTCAAATACTTCCCGTTTTTCAGCAAATTTCTAAAAAAAAAAGTTAATGCACATTATTAACATATTTATATTATTTTATGTACATATTTACATTTTATCATCAGTATTAAAGCACTTTTTTTTAATTTATGACTTCAATGCGTCTTTAAAGCTGTGACAGATGTTCTTAAACTATGTAGTAAAGATCAAGGACTATCTTGCATGTAAAAACAAAATGGATAAGTCTTCTCTATCATTATTATTTGAAATGCATGTGTTAATTGCTGAATTGTACTTTCCAAACACAATCAGATTCTCTTTAAATTTATGTACAGTAATGTTATCATTTTAAATTCAGTTCTATACAGTTATCGTTTGACAATTCTTACAAAACCAAAATATAACTATAAAAAATTATATAATTATCTCATGCACTTACATCAAAAATATGAAATAATTTTTTTAACTTACCGATTTAGTCGACTCTTCAGCATTTGGTTGGCTGGTCAGCTCAAATACTTCCGGTTTTTCAGCAAATTTCTAAAAAAAAAAAGAAAAGTTAATACGCATTAGTAACATATTTATATTTTTTTATATACATATTTACATTTTATCATCAGTATTAAAACACTTTTTTTTTTAAATTTGTGACTTCAATGCGTCTTTAACACTGTGACAGGTGTTCTTAAAGTATGTAATAACGATCAAGGATTATCTTGCATGCAAAAACAAAATGGATAAGTCTTTCTATTATTATTATTTGAAATGCATGTCTTAATTGCTGAATTGTACTTTCCAAACATAATCAGATTCACTTAAAATTTATGCGCAGTAATGTTATCATTTTAAATTCAGTTCTATACAATTATCTTTTGACAATTCTTACAAAACCAAAATATAACTATAAAAAATTATATAATCATCTCATGCACGTACATAAAAAAAATATGAAATAATTTTTTTAACTTACCGATTTGGTCGACTGTTCAGCATTTGGTTGGCTGGTCCGCTCAAGTACTTCCAGTTTTTCAGCAAATTTCTAAAAAAAAAAAAAGTTTATACATATTATTAACATATTTATATTTTTTTTATATACATATTAACATTTTATCATCATTATTAAAACACTTTTTTTAAAAAATTTGTGACTCCAATGCGTCTTTAAAGCTGTGACAGCTGTTCTTAAAGTATGTAAAAAAGATCAAGGACTATCTTGCATGTAAAAACAAAATGGATAAGTCTTTTCTATTATTAGTATTTGAAATGCGTGTCTTGATTGCTGAATTGTACTTTCCAAACACAATCAGATTTACTTAAAATTTATGTACAGTAATGTTACCATTTTAAATTCAGTTCTATACAGATATCTTTTGACAATTCTTACAAAACCAAAACATAACTATGAAAAATTATATAATCATCTCATGCACTTACATTAAAAAATATGAAATAATTTTTTTAACTTACCGATTTGGTCGACTGTTCAGCATTTGGTCGGCTGGTCAGCTCACATACTTCCGGTTTTTCAGCAAATTTCTAAAAAAAAGAAAAGTTAATACATATTATTAACATATTTATATTTTTTTATATACATATTAACATTTTATCATCAGAATTAGAACGCATTTTTTTTAAAATTTGTGACTCCAATGCGTTTTTAATGCTGTGACTGGTATTCTTAAAGTATGTAATAAAGATCAAGGACTATCTTGCATGTAAAAACAAAATGGATAAGTCTTTTCTATTATTATTATTTAAAATACACATTTTAATTGCTGAATTGTACTTTCCAAATATAATCAGATTCATTTAAAATTTGACCAGATAAAGAATAATCGCTAAAATTTCGAAACCATGTTTAGTTCATTATTCAAAATTAAAAATTCCGTGCAAGACGTCTTAAGCACAGAGGAACTTCAACAAATGCTTAAAAAGAGAGAGAAATGATGCTCACCTTCTCATTGCTGTTTACCTCGATTTCCATGCCAACATCCATGAAATTAAAAAGCACTTCGTCCGATGGAAAATCAACCTATCAAAGAGTTAAATAAAATGTATTCTTGTTTAATAAATAGACAGCTTGTTGAACCAAAGTTTTAGGCTCTAAAGGTGCATTTTGTTTTACTTTTTTAGACTTATATTAAACTTATCAAGTTTTCAATATGAGGTACAGTTTTTTTTAATGCTTGTTGACCAATTCATTGTCAGTAATGTTATCATGTTAAAATTAGTTTAAAAACTAATCTCTTGACAATTCTTATGAAACCAAACTATAAAAAGTATACCAAAATCTCATGCCTTTTTACATTATTAAATCTGAGAGATTTTTTTTTCTTCTAAATATCTCAGCGTTTAAAAATCTTTGATTAAATATGTGTTCGGAATAATTGGAAAAATCATTAGAACTACGTTTGTACCTTCGCGCTTGGGGCTCTTTTCAATTAAATAAATAAGAGAAAATTATGTCAACAATATATTTTAAACTTACAGACTTGGTGGGCATCTCAGTATCCGTTAACTTCTTTAAAAGAGCTTCTTGTTTCGGTACTAGTTTCTAAATAAGGAAAAAATATTTATCAGATAATAATCAGCACTTTCAAAATAAAAAATAATTTAAAAAAAATGTTCATACAAAAATTAAAATATCTCACTCAATTCAAGAAATATTGAAATATTTAGAGTTGAATAAAAGATACAAATTAAGTCAATTCAATATTATTCTAAAAATATATTAATATTGAATTACTTAGAATTTGATAAACGATTTAAAAGGCTTTATGATTTTATGCTAATTAGAAACTTTTAATATTAAAACTAAAACATACCCATCCATTCGAAAAGTTTTGAAATATTTAGAACTTAATAGAAGATTTAAACCGCGTTAAAATATTATTTACGTTTCTATTAGAATTTTTACATGCTAATTCCAGAGAAAGACAGTAAGTATAACAATATTTAATTTTATTTCATAATCGCCGTCAAACAGCCGACCCACTTTTTAGGTTTACGACTACTAATGTTCCACACCGAAGACTACGAGAAGCTTCCACAGTTAGCCTCACGGCAAAGAAATTCTAACCCATTCCGTCTAACACTGAGGATATTTCATGTCAGCACTGTGGTCGGTGCAAGCTGGATGTGGAATTGGTATTGACAACCATCGATGGGATTCGAACCCGTGTCACCTCATTTGAAGGCGAACTCTCAGCCCCTCAGTAATAGTGGCTCAAGTATGACAATATTGCCAAAAATAGGGAAGAGTAAAATAATCTAATTTTATTCATTTTTAAATGAAAAGTAGAAAAATAACTAAATTTTGCTAAATAGCAGCATTGTTTTTAAAATTTATTGACTAAAGGTACCTCTCGATCATTTCGTATTCTGCACAGCTCTGAATAAAGCGGATCTTTCAAAACTTCCTATAAAAAGATAAACATTTTTATAAATATAGACCAATTAATAAAAAATAAATAAAATAGCAATTAAAAAAAAATGTTTTTTTTTTTCTTTTTTAAGAAAACTAAAAAATAATTGTATTTGTGCCAGATAAAATTTTAAAACAGTAGGAAGATTCAGTTTCCTAACTTTCAAAAATAAAAAAAGTTTCTGATTGATAGTTCATTCAATTGATCGGAAACAGGATATTAAAAGAAGTTTTTTCTCTAATGTATGTATTTTATTTAGTGATAATCATGCCGATATGTTTTCCCTGTAAGAAATTCAGGATCAAATTACGGTAAAATGTATCGATAATTAGATTACCGGTGATTTTTACAATGGCATTCATTTTTGCGGAAACAGGTTACGGAAAAAAATCTGATAATCCGTAATTACTAACAGCCATAATCATCGTAAAATAGCTGAATAACTGCAATAAAATAAATATTACAGTAAAATTTACGATACAAATGGATCTTGTGATAGAAAAATTTTACGGATGATATATCCAAAGTGCTGAAACTATAGCCATAGTTTCATCTCGAATATCTTTCAGTGTTGTTGCAGTGGCCCGTGAAGACTAAAACTTTCATTGTCACTGGACAAGTAAAGATTTGAGAATTCTAGCTAGTTGTGAAATGTTCGAAACCTTGAGTTCTTGATTTCACTTTCCGAATAGGAATATATACAATAATAACAAAACTTTCAAGCAAGACAATATATTTTAAATATTAAAATTTCGTGAAAAAAGTTTTTTGAAACAATACTTACATAATACTTGTCTGATTTCCTCATTTTCTTTTGAATTTCTGTTAGAATCTGTAAAATATGTGTTAATATTCGTATTAATAATTAATTAGGAAATAAAATAAAGTGAATAGTCAGTCTTTCAGAATATAAAATAAATAATACTTACGTAATTTTCTGTACTGTTATAAAGATCCACTTCCATGCGATTAATTTCCTAAATAAGCACATAAAAATAAAAAATAAAGTAAATTACTCAATGCTATTGTTAATTCAAGATAATAAATATATATCATTTAACGGATAAAATTTTAAGTAAATGAATTTAGTTTGTGAAACTCATACTGTTTAAAATACTATATAGAAATTTTTTTTTTATAGCCTATTAAAAATCGAAATATATTCTTAACAGGCCTCTTTACTGTCGATCAAACTCAATTGTCAAAGAGGTAGAGACGGAGAGTTAAAATTCTAAACAAAAATTCAGTAAAACAATTGTTGAAAAATTGTTAAATAATAAACACTTATATATTTTTAAATTTTTTATAAATATCTTTGCTTTGAACAATTTAAGTTAAAAGAATTTTTCAGCTGCAACAAACCGCTTTTAATCTGTTTAAACTGTGAAAAAAATTAATTTTCTAAAAATCTAAAAACCGACATTTGTATAGTTTTAAACTGCAGACTAAACATCACAAATTTTACATTTTTATTGTTTTAAAGTTTTGTGGAAAGTTCTATAAAAGTTTTGAAAATTATAAAGCGCTATTTCTTCTAATCCAATAAAGCAATCCTTTCATTTTACACCGTTTTTGAAAGGTCGAATAATAAGTACTATGTCAAGCACAAAAGAATGCCAAGAAAACAAAAATTAAAAATTTAGCCTAACTTTCAAGATGGCGTTGGTCTCTTAACCTCAACAACTGATTCAATATTTATTTTATTCCTTTGAATTAACGTTTAATTTTGAAGAAAGAGTTTAAGTTTTACACGGATATGGCTATGTCATGTTTACTGCAAAATATGGAATATTCGGAAATCTATCAAAAGCTATATATATATATATATATATATATATATATATATATATATATATATATATATATATATATATATATATATATATATATATATATATATATATATATATATATATATATATATATATATATATATCTTTCAAAACACTAGAAGTTTCTTCCAACCTACGGTTAATGTTTTCAATATAGTTATAATAATATAGTAAACAACAAGTATCTCCAGTTCTTGACTTGTTTGACTTCTGGTTAGAAAGTTAGCAGCTGCTTACTACAGCTTATTCTGTGAAACTATAATTTCAAACAGATAGTTTTGTTTTCAATAAAAATAAATGATTTAGATGATTTCTGAACACAAATCAACTTTTTTTCATAAGATAAGATCAGATTAAAAATATTAAGTATTTCTGGAGAGTTTAACATGAAAATTTTTATTAGTTATTTACGGATATACTATTAAAAAATATGCCATGGTTGCTAGATTTAGAATGAACTCGCTTTCTTTTTTGGCAGTCCTGATTTGGTCTCTTTTAACTTGTTTATTACTTCCTGTTCTTACCTTTGTCATACATTTG